>NW_024424786.1:5035407-5317907 GCF_017311325.1 Ursus maritimus
GTTCTGTATCACTCTTGGGGCCTTTTTACTTTTATAGAACCCCCCTTAATATCTCCTGTAGGGCTAGTTTCGTGGTTACAAAACTGGTCAGTGACTGGCAATTCTGGAAGGTCTTTATTTCTCCATCAATTCTGAATGACAGCCTTGCTGGATAAAGGATCCTTGGTTGCATGTTTTTCTCTGAAAGAGCTTTAAAAATGCCCCCCCAGCCCTTTCTCTCATTCCAGGTCTTTGTAGACAGGTCTGACGTAATTCTGATACCTTTGCCTTGGTACGTGAGAAATTTCTTTGCCCTGGCCGCTTTCAATACTGTATCCTTGGATCTAATATTTGTGAAATGCACTATGACGTGACGTGGTGTAGGTTTGTTGTGGTTGAGCTTGGGAGGGGTCCTCTCTGCCTCTTGGACACGAATGTTTGTTTCCTTTGCTAGATTAGGAAAGTTTTCAGCTACAATTTGTTCAAATATCTCTTCTAGACCTCTGCTTTTCTCCACCCCCTCGGGGATGCCGATGATTCTGACATTGGAACGTTTCATTGAGTCAGTAATCTCCCGTAACCTACATTCATTGGCGTGGATTTTTTTGAGTCCAGATTCTATTTTAGCTTTCTCTTCTACTAACCCATCGTCCAATTCACTGATAGTTCTTTTGCCTCATTCACCCTGGCTGTCAGAGCCTCTAGTTTTGACTGCATTTGGCTCATAGAATTTTTAATTTCTGCCAGATTCGCTCTCAATTCCGCCCTTAGAGATTCTATATTCTCATTAACATTTTTGTTAATACTTTTTTCAAGTCTACACATCATCTTGACCATTGTTACTCTGAATTCCATTTCTGATAATTTGGTTATATCCATATCCATTACTTCTGTGGCAGAGGCCACAGTCTCATTGTCTTTTCTTTGCTGGGGGGGGGATTTCTCCTTCTCGTCATTCTGATGAGGAGACATTGCGGGGTTGTCCAGAGCCCAAATTATTGACTGGGACTCAGGCTGTGCGCCCTTATTTTATAGGGATCTTAGGGATGTGGGCTTCTTGATTTTTCAGCCTGCCTTCTGGGGGAGGGGCCTGCCGCGCCGATACTCGGACAACCCTGTTTGGGTAGAGTTTCCGTGTCCCCTGAGAGGGGGAATGGGGATGGGCACTCTCTGAGCCGGTATTTCCCGGCTTTTGTTCTCTGGCGGCTTTCCCTGGCGGTTTGCTGTGCCTCTTCTGAGAGTCAGAGCAGCAGCGGCCGAATCTCAGCCTCTGTCTCAGAACAGAGGGATCGCGGCCCATTCTCCACTGATGTTCTGGCCACTTTAACTCTGTTTCTGTTGGTGCTGCTCAACCCTGCAGCGTCCCGGGATGTGCGCCCCACACCTGGTGTCCGAGCCCTCACTCCAGGGCCGGCTCGTCTCTATCCTTTGTGTTTCTAACACCGCCAGCTGCCAGCCGCCCCCGCGCACTCTGAAGCTCTGGCCTTCAGTCTGGTCGCGCACTTCCCGGCTCACGGTCTCAGTCTGCTGTCTCACGGGTGCCGTCCTCGAGTCCGCCCGCTCCCCCGTGCAGGTGGCTACCACTTCCCGGCGCCCGAACGCGGCGGCTCCCTCCCCCTTCCGTTTATCTTCCGATATCCGTGCGCGGTTTCACGGCTCCCCGCTTCGTACCTCAATATTCAGCGCTGGAGATGTTCATTTGTAGAGATCCAGATGTATCTTCCTGCATCTCAGGCTGATTCCGTGGATGTTCAGGCTGGTCCGGTACCTATCCAGCTCGACTCAGGGGACCGGCTGAAAAAGGGGTCCCCTACTCCTCCGCCAGCTTAACTCCCTCCAGTCTAGTTTTTTTTTAAATTACGTGCCTTCTAGGTGCCAGACATTGTGTTAGGCATTTTATATGCATTTTTCTCTCTGAATTCCCATAACAACCTGTGAGCTAGGTAATAATACTCCCCTCTAAGAGATTAGGAAACTGAGTTCCAAAATATTAAATAACTTTCCCAGGGTCACATAGCGAGTAAGTGAAGGCTCTGAGTCCAAGTGTGTCCGATGCCAAAACCCATGTTTTCCCTCTATACTTCTCACTGGGGTACGAATGTCCCTAGAGATACTTGGCAATATATCAGACAGTGGAAGAAGCCCGAGGATCATTATGACATATCTTATCAGATATCAACTTTATTTCATATTATGTCATTGAAGTGTGTCATTCACATTTGTTTTAATGCAAAACTGATATGGGATAAGATGTAAAATTCACATACATTTTAAAAAGAAAATATAAAACTTCAAAGAAGTTTTGGACTCTTGGCAGGCAGCTTGGAGGCCAGGTCCCTTTAGGCCCTTGGAGGGTTCATGATCACTCTTGTCTGCCTAGAATTACTTCAGTGGCAAAGCATTAACCAAACACAGAAATCCCCAAGTCTCTGATTGGCTGGATCTAACGCAGCAGACTCTAAAGAACCCCATCCCAGCAGGATTTATATTGTGACCTTTTCCAAAAGTTCTAATCACCCAAGACACCAAAAGGGGTTACGTTTCAGTAGAAAGGATTTTACTTTTACTTTTTTTTTTTTTCTTGGACTAAGGAACACTTTGGAAACAGGGATCAGTCATCACTGAACAGGTTTGCTTTCTTTTACCTATTTCATTAATCTCTTCCTGTTGTTGACCTTTCCATTTACCTAAAGAGGATCCTCTTCCCAAGCTTCCTCCAATGGGGCTGGGGATGCTGCTTTTGTTAGGCAGATTAACGGGGCTGGTTTTGCTGGCTGGGAAGAGGCTCTGGGTGGGAGATGTTGGGGACTTGACAGGCTCGGCTGTCTTGGGTCGGGAAGAGAGATTTAGCGGCTGTGCTGCTGCTTCATCCTACAAGAGTTTAACATAAATAATTATTAAAAAAAAAGACAAATGAAGCACATTATCACTTAGTAAGCCACAGTTATTTTACACCTCAGAGACAATGCCACATTCTCCTACAATAATAACAAAAGAAGCTAATTATCTACCTCCTTGAAGATTCATCGGGAGGAAACCTCATTAATTTCCCTGTGTTATGCTTCTATTTACATTAACTGTGTAGTTGGATCATTCTTTTTGCCAAATTAAAATCTGAATTAGCTCACATTACAGCTTAATTTCCTAATGTGTTTTCAAGGATCTAAATTAACCTAGGGCATTTACAAAGAATTATTTAAAATTTCAGCAGCTCTGTAGTGCTTTTGTGTTATTCTCTCTGAAAAGTTCCTGCAACTATAAATAGGCTCTGCAGCTAATTTTTTAATATATATTTTAAATCAAACAATTGCAAGTACTTTAAAAATGGAAACACAGGCTTCCTCTGCTCTCCTGGGCCTCTGCCCAGGGAGCCGCATGCCACAGCATGGTTTCTATGTGGCTTTCTGGGTGTGGACACTCCTCATGGTCTATATTCTGGTCTCTATTCAGGTTTAAAATTAATTTTTGCAAAGAGCAAGCACACATTATAATTATGTTTTATATACCATGCTATATGTAATTTATTTTTCATGTCTAAAGTGATGTCTCTTTATATTCTTTGCTACGTATATTTACAGAATTCTATTTTAAGATGCCTGTCCTCCTATACTGGGCACAGTATTCAAGTATGTGACTTGTAACTCTAGTGTAACCAGGAACTTGAAAGCTAAACTCCTTGCCTTTATTTTGTCTCATTTATCCTGTCATTAAACACATATAACAACATGCCCATCGTTTTAGAAATTTAGTTGTAATATAAACATATCCATTTAAATGTTCAGTTTTAAGATCTATATTATTGTGTTCTACAATAAAATTGTCAGCAAATACTAATTTCTCTTTTTCTTCTGAGAGGCACGGGGAACTTTTTTAATGTCATTTTTTTAAAACACAATAGAGCTTGGAAAGAGAACATCCTCCCCTTTGGGAAGAGAGCCTGATCCTAGCTGATCTCTAAGGTCTCCTCCGGTACCATAGTCATTGTTTAAGGGGGGACGAAAAGAAATGCCAGAAAAGGCTACTCAGGAGGAAGATTAGAAAGAGAAAATAGAAACAACATGCACTGAGAAGCCAGTATATACACCAAGCACTGTGCTAGACATTTTCACATATATTAGCTCATTTAACTAGCAATAAGTCTATGAGTTTGGGCAGTATTATTCTAAATTCACAAAGGAGGAAGGGTCAGAATGATAAAATTATAAAGGAGGGTCAGAGTGATAAATCATTGTTCAAAGCCATACATGGAAAGACAACATTTGAATTCTAGTTTACTGGACTCCAAGTCCCAGGTCCCTTTTCTATTAAACTATCAGAGAAAATAAGTCATTTGATAACATAGTAAATTTGTTTTTGTCTTGGTAGGAAATAGATAATCTGGCACATCTATGTTGCAATGTACATTTATCTATATCTAGATATAGGATACGTTCTCAGGAAACACGACTGTTATCATTATGCATGTCAAAAATGTCTTATGTGCTTGATTACAATTTACTTCTCTTTACACTCAAAGGATATTTAGACTAATTAGTTCCTTTACTCCTATCTAAATAATAGTCATTTATATGCTACGTATCTAGTTTTCTCCATGTTTCTTTTATTTGGGGTTCACTGAGCTTCTTAGGTATCTGAGTTCAGAGTGTTCTTCAAAGTTGGAAAATTTTCAGCCATTACTTATTCAAATATATTTTTCTGTTCCTTCCTTTTCCTTCTGGGGCTCTTGGTGCATACATTAGGTCAGTTGATGTCCCACAGCACTGACAGTCTCTATGTATTTCATTTTGGGTAGTTTCATCATTCTGTTATCAAGTTCCCTAATCCTTTCTTCTCTGTTGTCTAATCCCAACAGTAATGATCCAGTATACTTTTCATTTCATCTCAAAAACTGTATTTCTCATCTCCATACATTCCATGGATGTGCTCCATGTCTTGACTTATAATGTTCATGTTTTCCTCTATCTTCTTAAACATATGGAGCTTATAACATCTATTTTTTCGGCTTTGAATATACCCTGATTATTTATTTTTATAATTCAATGATTGCCACTGCCTGCAACCACGATGCTGCTGGGCGCGGGAAGCACCTACCCACCCCCCCAATCAAGTAAATTCTTATTGGTTCTCACAGCATGCCCTGGCCTGACAGAAATTTTGTAAGTGTTTTTTGGGAGGAAGATTTGCCTATCTCTTCATTTGGCTATAGTTGGGTAACCCTGAAATAGCTGTTTTTACTGTCTTAACTACGAAATCTATCATCTGTGCCATTTTGGGGTCTGTTTCTATTGAATGACTTTCTCCTCCTTATTGTTCATGTTTTCTTGCTTTTATAAAAGCCTGGTGATTATTGAATGGATGCTACACACTATGAATTTTACATTGCTGGGTGTTGGAGTTCACGTATTCTTTCAAATATTTGTGGACTTTGTTCTGAGACACAGAAAAATTTCCTTTCCATGCTTGCTTTTAAGCTTGTTAGGTCGGTTCAGAGAAGCCATTAATCTAGGGATAATTTGGTGCCATTACTGAGGTATCACCTTTGGGGCAACACTACTTGATACCCCACATGTCAGAAGATCTTTCCACTCTGGCTAGTGGGAATACAAACCATTCTCAGTCCTTTGTGAACCTTGCAATTGCTTTGCCTGCTACATCTGGTATTTTTCCCTGGTCTCAGAGAGTTTCCTCATGTGTATATGCTGATCAATACTCAGCTAAATCAGGGGAATCTTCTACAGATTTTCGGTACTCTCTCTTGGTGTGCAGCTCTCTCCTCTCTGCTACTCTACCTACTTGGGCATCCCGAAACTCTGACCTCTATGTCTCTACTCAGAGAGCCTGCCATGTTCCACGTGGGTACCCCTCCTTGCACAATGACCTAGAAACTACCTCTAGACAATAAGCTGGAATAATCATAGTACTTGCCTCCCTTGTTTCTCTTCTCTCAGGAATCACTGTCCTATATTCCTATTGCAAATGTCTGAGAATCATTGTTTTATATATTCTGTCCTGTGTTTCAGTTGCTTAAGCTGGGAGACTAAATCTGATCCCTGTTCCTCCATTATAGCTGAACATGGAAATCCTCTAGGATTTAATTAGGATCTTTCTTGGTATTCAACTGGATAGTTCAATTACAACCACTACCACCAACACCACCATCATCTTCTTTATTACCATCAGATCATCATCATCACAGGCATCACTATACTTACATTTATGAAACACTCACTCTATGCTAGAGGATTTAAAACCCATAATATTAACTCCCATTTTTCAGAGCAGAAAACTAAAGCTGAAAGAAGTTAAGTAACTTGCCCAAAGTGACACAGATGGTAAAAGTGGTAGAACTGACATTTGAACAACAACAGCAAAAATATTCTGATTTCTGATGTTGATAATTATAGTAGATAAAAATTCTGAGGGAAAGAAGGTATATAAGACCATCTATGTTTAATTTTGTTACCTTCAGCAAGCTATGCCCTATGTCATGTGGTCATGTTATACACAGAGGGAAAGCAATGATTACAGACGGAATCACATTTTAATGACCATAATCCTTTCAATTACCAAATCATGAGATTATTCTCAGAACTTCTTCAGTAATAGGTAGAAGCTATTTTTTTTAATTTAAAACATTTGCTTTACATCTTGATCTGTACATTTTTACCCACACATACAATAAACAATCTAATAAGTATAAAGAATGTTTCCTTTGTTATTAACGTAAAATATAGTCAAGTCAAATTATATAGAGAACTCCCTGAGAATTTGCATGTGGTCAAGTGAGTAATAAAACTCAGTTGGCCCACAAAGCTGGAATGGTAAAAGCAGATGTAAACTTGAATTTAACCAGGGAACATTTTACTCATCCAGTAAAGGCTTGGTTTGGTGCAGTTCCATTTGGCCAAGTCACTTATAAAATGACTTTTTATGTTAAAATATCTAATACTCAATACCTCAAGTCAATAATGTTTGATATTTTCATATTCTAACAACTATAATTAAACAAAGTGCTATGGTTAGAGTTGTAGTGTTCCTTCACAAACAGAAACTCTTGGAACACCAAATAGATAGCCTGTTTCCATAAGTCATGCTACCTTATTAAATGTAAGCTGCCTATTGTCAAACCTCAATATTTCTAACAACAAAGCATAAATGTTCATCTATTTCTTTGGAGATTTTCAAGCATGAGTGGCATTAAATTAATTCCCACCTGCACATTATAAAAATAAAACAATTTCAGTAGTTTTATAGCATTTGATACTGTTTTGTTAGCCTTAGATGTTTCCCTTGTGAAAATTTAATAATTGAAAAATTTCTCCAAATGTAGTACTTTGGGCACATTACAATAATACCTCTGTGCTTAGCCTATCCCTCTAAGTAGAGAAGTCAATGATACAAAACAACCGTTTCTCTGTATTATAAAAACCAACCAGTACCACCTATAGGTACCAGCTGCAGCACAAAGTTGGAGCATATCATCCATTTCCCTCTGTCGCCAAATACCTCCTAGGTGCCACATTCTAAGACACTGAAAATTAGTAAGGAAAGGCATCTATCAATGTCCGAGCCATAACTTGGGAAAGCCTGTTTATCCTCTCACAACTACATGGCGTCAAAGGATGCATAAATAATGACACCACTCATTCCTCAGAGCCCATGTTCACTATCTTTGAAGGCGAGACCTTATCAACAAATCATATGAGGTTCAATCAGAAGTTTGAGAACCTCCTTTTCTGGTACTATAAGTTGGCTCCCACCTGTTTAAGGAATTTCGAGAGAAAGTGTCACAAGTCTATGACAAAGACTGGTAATAAAACCGTGGCCATTCATGCCAGTGAACATTAAAAAATAAAAGCCAGAATCCAAAGGGGAAAAACTCCCGAGAAGTGAGTTTGCAGATTTAGGTAAAGATCTCACAATGTGGCACCATTGTTATCAAAAGGGAAACACCTGTTTCTCAGTGCTCAATCATGAAATTTACCATAAAGAGGAGCATTTGGGGTTCCTTTATGCTGCTATGCTTCCTGCTGTTTATTCCCAACCCAGCCTCGTTCACTACTTTTCTTGTGAAGCTGTTTTCCAAACTGTTTTCACCATCCTGCAAAGCAAGTACCTTCACTTGAGTTACAGGGCTGGTCCCTCTCTTTTCATTTTTTATCCCGGTAGGTGAGACTGCCCCTGCTGCGTTTGGTGGCTGTGGAGCTGACGGCATCTTGGCTCCAGGTGACACCTGCATGCTGGCCAGCTGAGCGGCATAGAGCTGCTGCAAAACAGGGAAGACAAACAGTTTCTTTTATAATGCAGCTGAAATTCAGTTTTACGAAAAAGACAAAACAAAACAAAAAACTTACCGTATTGTTAGATAACTATTTCTCTGACAGCCTTGCAATTTCTCCTTCACTATTTTTTTTTTTCAAGAGGAAATAAGAGAGACCGAAGAATATAAAGAAAGAGTACTAGCCTGAGAGCCATTGTCCTGTTCCTGGTCCTTCTAGCAATAACTTTATGAACCTGAACAAGGGACTTGGTTGCTCTAGAACTCTGTTTCTTCGGTACAAAAAGGAATTTGACCAAATGGTTTCTAGATTCTTTCCAGTGCCTAAAATTGTTATGAAAAGTTCTTCAAACATCAGTATGTCCATTCATGTAATTTTAATATTCATGAAGTCAGTAACTAATCTGAACTTTCCTACAGATTCCTGGGAGAACATTGTTCTTATTCAATACTGACCGAGCTTCTCTGGGGATGTTGATCCTTCTGGATGATAAGAATGCTGCCCTCAAGATCCCTGAGTCCCAACAACAGTCACTGTTTTCTCCAGGTCTTATTTCTAGGCAGCATATAACATAATCCTCAAGGGAATATAGCCAGCTTCTTAACAAAAAAATGAGATGGAACGAAATGAAAGAAAATAAAGCTTCTTTTTTCCTAGCACAGGATGTTAAATCCTTAACTGATGAGTTATTAGCTTTTGGGTGAAATTGGTAATTAATGAATGGGCTAATCTGCTATGGTTAACCAGAATTCAGATACCTCGATCTTCACACTATTTAATGCTTGGCAACTCCATTCAAATATTTTCTTTTCTTCTTATAATCAAGATTAAGCCATTACCTTGATAGTCATATTTCTATCATAATAAATAGAAAGCTTCCTAGTTCATCAACCACAGGGAAAATAGCTCAAACTTGGCCATATTAGTAAGGGAAAAAAAAACAGGTGGTTTGTATGTAATTTCCAGCATTACTATCATTCAGATGGACAAATAAAAAAAATTACAGTAATCAAAAACAGACCTTTCAGCACATGTAATTAAATGAAAGCTTAATAAAGAATAATTTGCAAGAGCCAGATGTGCTTATGTCATGATTGTTGCTTTCTTTGGAACAATTTTTCTAATATAACAAGCCTCTAAAGAAATTAAAGTTTCATAATTCTGTATGTGCAATGACTCAGTGGCAAGAAAAATTCACAAGAGTCAGTCAAACTGCTAGAACTTAGGGGGGGAAAAGGCTGTCTTTTCTGTTTCCTTTTTACTCTGTGGTACCCTTTTCCTTTGAAATTCAGCCAGGTGTCTTCAAAGGGGGGGGAGGCAAGTGAAGCTTCTGAAATTTTTCTGCTTGGATAAAGCCACTGAAGAAAAGTTTTATGCTGAATGGAGTGAAGACGGTTGAGAGCTGAAAAAGTATCGGCCACACAGTATCTGGCATCATGACCAATACGTCCTCCTACTGAGTATTAAAGAGTCATGAAATCTTAGAGAGGCAAGAGTCCTTAGGTATCATTTATGCCTTCATTTTCCCTTAATAATTCACAAGATCAGAAGAAAGTCAATTTTACTCAATTTTGAGTCCTCCAGGAACTTCAACTAGTGAAAGAACACAGAAAAACAAATCCTCGGGAACAAATCTATTTTTTAAAAAGCTGACTAAATTCAGAAAGCCTTCAGATTGAACAATACAGTCGTTTTTTTGCTTCTTAGAAACAATGTTAATTGCTTCCTCTAAAGCTTTGATAACCATTTATTTCCTATCCCTTTCTAGTGGTTTGTACCTAAGAGAGGAAAGACCCCAGAAATGCTGAGATTCCTCAGAGTTCCCTGTGAGCTGTGATCACTGATCGTGGCAAGAAGCAGCATCGCCACATACCATAAAACTTCCAGAGCTGGGTCAACTGGATAGTAGGACGTCAGATAAGATTGAGTAGAATAAGCCTTGAAATAAAAATCAGAAAATAGAGCCCAATATAAAGATAGAAGGCGCTCACGAAAGTAAAAATTGTCACATCCTGTCTAACAAAATACGTAATTTTAGATGTAAGTACCATGTTTTTCAGACTGAAGACTTCAGATCTGACCTAGTTAAAAAGAATGCCATTCACATAGGTGTAGGTTTACCAAACGATTTCAGAGACAGCTCATCTTCTAAGCTAACATTAATTGAGTATGTTCTATATGCAGGTCTCTGTGTTAGAAGGTGTGGAGGAGTCAAAGTCTTGGAACAAGCACATAGCTTTGGAGAAGATGTAAGATATCGATCCTGAACACCTGATGTGAACCTTTTTGTGGCGCTTATCACTTTTTTTAAACCTGTGTTTAGTTGTGCACATATGCCTTATCATGCTGGATAGACTGTAAGCTTACGGAAGTCACGATTCACCTGATTATTTCTGAATTCCTAGCAGCGAGAATAGTGCCTTGCAAATAAAAGATAACCAATCAATATTTTCTGAATTAATATGCTATATAAAATCACTGGATGTGAGGAGGGAGAGATATTCTCTATAAATGAGGCAACAGAAGGGGTATATCGTGATATTTATCATATATAATGAATAATTTTATGCTGTTGAGCTTAACAAATATAAAAGGAAAATAAACCCAACCTAAATTACATTTCACAAGAAGTTATTCTTTGAAGTCATTTGTTCAAACGTTGACTAGAAAGCTTTTCGGGAACTGCTAACGTCAGTCACCTGTCCCAGACTTCTCTGACGCCAATTCTACTGTCCAGCAGCAACTGAGGGGCAGTACCGATTTTTCTTCTCAGTCTAGTTACTTATGAACTTAAAGTGTCTCTAAATGCTACTGCATCCTTTTTGGAAGAACATAAAATATGAGTTATTCAAATAAATAGCTTTAGTTCAAAAACTCCTTTGCGGGCTAATGGTTTGGGAAAGAGAAAGGTTAAACTGTGATTAACAGTTGCATAGGAGTTTACAAAAGTGTCTTTCCACACAGGATTCTGAGATCATGGGTCATAGTCACAATGATGATAATGATGAATATTCATTTCCAAACACAGTTGAGGTTTACAAAACCAACAATGTAGTAAAGCTTATGACAGCCTTAGCCAGAGTCTCATAAACATTTAAACTTTGGTGAAGACTGCTTCTGTAAATATAGATTTTTTTCCAATGTTCAGTGATTGTTTGGGATATTGTTTCTTTATCCAAGATATATAAAAGACATGCAGTGCATACATGTAAAAAATGAGCCTAGCTAAATTATTTTTCAAAATTATAAAATCACTCATATTTTATAGGAGCAGTTTAAGAAATGCTTTTACTATTTTATGGCTAAAAATATTCCATCTTTATTATTATTAGTTCAGGTTTAATAAAGTAGCCAGTATTAAGATTTTGGTATGCTGAAAAATGCCACACTTAGCCCAGAACTGAAAGGGCCTTATCAGATCATTTAGTCTAGTTTTACCTCCTCATTCTACTGATGAGCATTGGACTATGGAAAAGAAGCACCATGCTCAAGATGGCCTAACCAGTTAGCATTCGTACTAGAAGAACACTCTAGCTCTCATTTCAACCTTACCATTTAAAGTAGAAATGACTGTATGATGCACCAACCACTGCACCTTGCAGGCACATTTCCAGCATTGATGAATTTGTTCAATGGCAAATCTTTATCAGATGCTTACTATTAACTAAATTATGCTAAATACCGGAGGTGCAATAACAAGCAACTCAGAAATAGCCCCTGCCTTAATGGAGCTAGAAAGAAAAACTGATATTAAGTAAATGCTTAGACAGTAACTATGAATTATGGTTAGGTTGAGTGCTAAGAAAGAAAAATACAGAATGTCAAAAGACCATCGAACAAAGGTATTTAACATAGTCTGGAGAATTAAAATGGCTTCTCTAAGGAAGTAATACTTTAAGTAAGAACTATCCAGATGGAAAGGTTATAAAGAACATTCCAGAAAAAAAAGAACACTGATTATTATGGCTCTGAGGTAGAAGAGAAGAGAACATTTCAAGAAACTAAAAAAGGGCCAACGTGGCAGGACAATTGAGTGAGGGTAGAGTGCCATGAGAAGAGGGTAGAGAGGGGTAGAGTCTTTTAGGTCACATTAATCATTTTAGACCGTATCCCTCAAAAAAGAAGTATCTAGAAAAAGCAGTGAACTAAAACCAAGACACAAAGAATCCTTCCTATGCTTTACCACCAACTCATTGACCAATCTTTTAAATAAATTAGATTAAGAAAATCCTATGAAGAGCTCACAAATCCATAAACACATACCTCTAATACTGTTTCTAGAGTTCAGTGTCCTGAGACTAGCTTCAAAGAACAACCTATCTTGCATTTGGATCCTAGTGATACTTTAATAACTAGGCCTACTTACATTTAACACAAAACAATCGGTCTACCAAACTCAGCCCTATGGTGAAATTCTTGAGTGTCTTGGAGTATAAACACTAGTCTATGGTCAGGACCTAAAAACTGTATTGTGTCAGAGTCATTTTATAACACTATCACACTTGGGAAGAGAGTCCTGCTTTACCCCCAGTACAGTCACATTCATGTCAAATTATAATGAGTGGTGTCACGGGGCACCTAGACTTAACATAATGCTAAATATGCAAGTATATTTTTACCTGCTTTCTATGATTAAAGCCTGTAAGATCTCCAACAGAGAGCCCCATAGAAAAAAAGGTGCAAGGCCTGTATTCTCATAATCACACGATTTTCACATAACCACATAACCATTCATCCAGCCATTCAGTCATCACCTCCATTCATTCATGTGTTCATTCAACAAACATATATCGTACACTAACTAGGTCAGGTTCTGTCAGGCATTTTACATTTATTATTTTATTTAGTTTTCAAAATAACTATATAAAATGGGAATTATTATCTATTTTAGAGTCGGTCTCACTTTAAAGCCCATGTACTTTAAATAAGCTAGACAGTGAATAATAATGAAACCCATTTCCTGTTCCTAGCCACCAGACAAGAATCATTGTCCAAGGAGAAGAGAGATTCTGTTGTTGCTGCTGTTGCAAGTTCTCAAATAGCAAACTATATTTCCAGATGTCTTGCAGCGACTTTCTCTCAAATGGCACTTCACAGTCCTCAAATACGGAAAGAGTTAATGGTACCACCAGCCACCTTGAAGGAGCAAGGGGCACAATTTTGATCTAAACAACTCCCTTCTCCAGCCAATTTCTGAGCCATAAGAGAAGACACTCGAAATACCCTAGCGACACATATTTAATAGACTGATAAAACTATGCAGAGTATAGGTAGAAATAGGAAAACTTGATAAAAATGGAAATTGACAGGGGCTTTA
Organism: Ursus maritimus; assembly: GCF_017311325.1. Taxonomy (NCBI): domain Eukaryota; kingdom Metazoa; phylum Chordata; class Mammalia; order Carnivora; family Ursidae; genus Ursus; species Ursus maritimus. The sequence continues at coordinate 5,048,983 of NW_024424786.1, forward strand.
AATTGGCACCAGTATGCTCCAGTATATGGAAACCAACAGTAAAAAAAGCAGGCACAGCTTCACACACTAGATTCTCTTTGGAGTAAATTCTCCTGTGTTTTGTCATTTCAATTAGAAAGGGCATTTTAAAGTGGCCTGTCGGAATCTGGCCTAGAGAGAAAGAAAAAACATTTTTCCTCAAATACAACTAGCCTATTGGTGGATAATGAAGTGAAGAAGGGAAGGGAAAATGCTATTCTATAAAAACAGATTCAATAGGCACTACTGAAAGCTTTCAACCCCAACACTTATATTTACCCCATTAGCCCACATAATATCTGAGAACCCCAGACCCTCAGCCCTGGTTAATTCAGATTCCATTCTTGTGCACCACACACTACTGGGGGCAGTGGTGGGGAGGCAGCGGGCAATTGGAGATGTTAGAAGAAACAAGCAGGGTGGGTGAGGGGCATCTTTAAGGAAATGTCACTATTTACTTGATTGATGCTGCCTAACACAAGCCCGGCTCAGTTCTCCAGGGACATCCTGGGTTTTGTTACCTTCTCAAAACAATGCTGATGACCATTCCTCTGCCTACCAAGCAAGGCACGCCATAAAGCTGGACAAGCTCAGCTGTGAGGCTGTGAGAAGGTAGAATGGAGACAGGGGTAATTAAGCAGCATGATTTAGTGCTTGTTCAGCACAGGGAAGAAAATATGTCAGTAACAAGTCATTACAGACTGGTTGGGGAGGGGGTGCAGCGAAAGCTTAAAAATAATTTGAAAGAGATCACAAATACTTTTACTTCTCATAAACCTCCAATGTCAACAAAGCGATCCAGGAAATGTAGCTGTGGTTTTATGGAAGGAAAGAACTGAAGTCCTTGTTTTTCAGCATAGAAGGTACTTGTTTAGCTATACCCCTAATATTTGACACCAAAGAAAATTGGCTTGTAGGGATAGGAGATGAGAAGGAATAGGAGAAGAGCTACCACTCTCACTCCTCACATATGGGGTTAATTTCCAAGTCAGCCTCCTTGCTTCTCCTGCCATGTTCTTCCTTTTCCTATTAACCCGTCTTGTTTGTCATAATCCTACTCATCTTTTGAATCTCAAGTCAAAAATCACTTTCTCCTTAAAGCCTTATCTGACCCCTGCCTCTTTTGTGCTCCCACCATCTCTCTTCTATTCCTGTGTACTCTATGGAATGTCTTTTTTTTTTTTTTCTTTATCTCCCAGCAGATTACAAGCTCCTTAAGGGAAGGACTGAGTCTTATTTATGTCCCTAGCACCTAACATCATGCCTGGCATTTAATAGATGCTCTCTTAACACTGACCACTAAAACTCCTTTATTTCCCTTCTTGTCTGTATCATTTTGGAATCATTATCATTTCTGCCCACGCCCTTTTCTTCATATACCTTTCCTTACACCCTGTCCAAAAGGAGCCCCAGAGATGGAAGTCATCTTTCTCTGTTTTGGTCTTCTTGAACCTATAAGCATGTAGGTTCATTAAGTCATGCACTGATTTTCTTACAAGGAAACACCAGATAACACAATGTTAGCAGAAGGAAGAACTGTAAACATCATCCAATCCAACCCCTTCGCTTTACAGATGAGGGAAACTCAAACCTATTGAGGGAAGGTGATTTGCATAAGAATACCAAGGGGCAAGCAGTAGATAGAAGGAAACCTAGAACCCAGATTCACTACTTGTTCCCTTCGGTGTTCGCATAGACTCTTTTCTCCTTGTGTCCTGTTCTCTTAGGGAACTCAGTGCAAATAAAGGGAACTCAGTGCAAATAGAACACGTACATTTTATCAGAGCTCTTGATCTGGACTACATAAAAGGATTGTTTTCCCACCATTCCCCTAGAATTAAAAGAGAAATGTATCCAGTATGTACTTGAAAGGTAATCACTGGGCACCCAAGAATAATTTATGTTGTTGAATTTTATTTTAATATTTGTTTTAAAATGTACAAATTTTAAAATGCAACTACAGTAATTAGCTTAAGGTAATTATAATCATGTTAAGGTATTTTCAGATTTTTAAAATAAAAGTTTATGGAAATACACACAAAGGGCCAAAAATCTGTCTCAGGTGAGAGTGGACCTATTTCACCACCTTTGGGACTTCAGCTATTTGCCTTTCCACAACAACTACAGGAAAAATAGAACAAGCATTGACGGTAAGCCATTGGAAAGCCAGGACCTGTTTAATTCATTTCATTATCCCCTGCAGCCTGCTCAAGAATGTCAAGTAAAGAAAAATGAATAGAAAAAAAAGTTTTCCTGGCTAGAGATCCTCTTGCCTATTTTCTAGAGCACTGAGTAGTTCCACTGATATAAGCCTTGTGCTTATGGGGTGGGGAGGCAAGAAGAGAATATGCTGGGTATAGGAGAGGAGAAGCTGTAAAAAAAAAAAAAAAAAAGTAAAGAAAAAAGAAAAGGCAAGAGGCTCAGGTCAATGGTCCTACCCTTCCATGAAGAGAACTTTTTAAAAAAGTTCTGAATAAGGGGCGCCTGGGTGGCACAGCAGTTAAGCGCCTGCCTTCGGCTCAGGGCGTGATCCCAGCGTTCTGGGATCGAGCCCCACATCAGGCTCCTCCGCTATGAGCCTGCTTCTTCCTCTCCCACTCCCCCTGCTTGTGTTCCGTCTCTCGCTGGCTGTCTCTACCTCTGTCAAATAAATAAATAAATAAAATCTTTAAAAAAAAAATTCTGAATAAATCAGGTTGAGCGCCCAGTCAGTCATCTGCTACAACAACAAAACAAACAAAACAAAACAAAACAAAAACCACCAGAATTACTTCTTGGATTACATCAATTATATTGGAATGAGTTCAGAAGAGCTTTTCCTCATGGAACATAGCTGTACAGTGCAAATAACTAAGTATAAACAAAGTGACTCCCAATAATTTTAACAAGAAAACTCGGTCTCTCCCTGCTTCTTCCAGGTATCTTTCTTTTAGGGTGCCAAATAAAGTATGTAAATACATAACGCTTTATTTACGGAAATAAAGTTCAGTCATTGAAACAATTAGTACTTTGGTTCTTGACGCAAGTTATTCAAAGAGGTGATAATGAGGGCAGTTGGAAATCGACATTATGGGAATGAATCTGACTGTTTTCCTTCTGCTTCCAAGAGCTGGGCAGGCACTGCGGAAGAGACCCAGCTCTCTGAATGGGCTCCAAGTGGTACAGCTTGCATTCGTAACGCTCCTTTAACTCTCTAGTCACAAAGCTGTAGCTCATCAGAGAAACTTAAACAAGTGCATTTTGACTCTACCAATAGGAAATAAAATTCATCGGAGCCCAGAAGTTGGATTTGAAATCTAAGGATTATTTCCCATAGCCATTAAGTCACAGGGAAATTTCAATGGGTATACATATATTTGAGTACATGTGCTGAGTTCAACAAAGTACTTTTTTAGTAAATGAGTATATGTTAGGTTCCTAATATTTAAAAGCATTGTTTCTTTGTAACCAAAATGTGAATTTTGGTTCAGATTCATTCAAAAAGTATTTATTGAGTGGTAACTAATGGCCAGGCACTATTTGGGAAAACAGAAGTGAGCAGTGAATTTGGAGCAGGGAGAGGGGAAGAAACAACGATAAATAAGCACGTAGATAAATGTAACTTTGATGCTAATATGGGCCATGGAATATAAAGTGACGTATACCAATATGGGGGAGGGGGTATTTTTAAATATCGAGGAGGTCAGGAAAACTAAAAGAAGGGGCATTTGAGTAGAGACCTGAAAGAAGTGAGGGAGTAAGCCATGTCACTACCCAGGGACAGCATCCCAGGCAGAGGCAAAGGATAGGTGAATGTCCTGAGGCAAAGAGATGCTTGTGCTTAGAATGTATGAGGAACAGCAAGGAGGCCAGTGTGGCTGGAGCAGAGTGAGCTGGGCAAAGGGTGATGGGTCAGATGTCAAAAAGAGGTCAAGGGAGCCAGATCATGTAGACCTCAAACACTATCAGACAGACTTCGGATTCCATTCCGAGTTTCCGGGTTTCTAGGAAACATCATTACAACAACATGGCAGACCTGGAAATCCCTCAGCAATACCCACAGAAAAATCTGGAGATATGCCAGGACTGCCTTGCCTTGGCCCATGATGACTGCCAAGAAACCAGATGCTGTTGCTTGAAAAATATTCTACAACTGCTCAGCTTCTATGCCCTTCGATTGCCATCCATAATGAAGCCTCCAAAACAACAGAATGAAGACAAATATGAGTGAGTATCTGATGAAAAAAGAGTAAGTTTTTATTTAAATTGTTCAAAAAATATATTTGGGAAAACAAAATTGCTTCAAAGAAAAGTATAATATTTTCTAAATGCTCTTTTTGTTCACTTTAATCAATGGACAGAACAAATGTTGCTGGTTGGAAATAAACATATTTATTATATGAAAATGCTTTTAGTGTTTTTAAACTGAACTTGGTTTTTAATTTCTCAGGAGACTATGGAAGACTGAACACAAGAGTCATGCTAATGAACAAAATCCATGCCTATGATGAAATGCACAGATTTATTAAACAGAAATTTCATATCAATAATATTAACATGAAATGTACAGTCGAAGCAATTATTCAGGGAGGTAAGGATGTATTTTGAATTCACTTTTAAGTGATAAAGTAAACTCGATAAGAAATAATACAAGATGTCCTCTTCTTACTTTCCTCGTTTATTTTCTTCTGTATTTTTTAAATTCAAATAAATGTTTTACCCTGTTTCAGAGCCACCTCCACTAACTGTCATTTTTTGAACTGCAAATTATTAATATTGCCAATTGGAGAAGTTCAGCATATTTTGCAGTATGTAAATATGCCATCTGTATCCTACAGTAATACCCATGGCTTACTCCCTAATTAGCAGAAAGGAATGATACCTTATCCATAGCAGCCATGGTAAAAATCATTCAAATAGTGTGTAATAAACAGGCAACACAGTTTATTGTCACCAGATGTAATACTGATACATATATCAACAGCCCACCTTTAAAAATCCTTATAGCAGATGAAGCAGGTAATGGTGAATATAAAGGACTAAAGAAGACACTTAGAAAAATAAGGTTTATATGTTGCTGTGAGAGGCAGGACGGCACAGTGATTAGAGTGCACACTCTTTTGTCAGAACTCTGTAATCTAAGGCAAGGTTATTTAATCTCTCTGGGTCTTAAATTTCCACATCTTTAAGATGGGAAAAATAATAGTACCTACTCCAAAGACTGTTGTATGGAGCAAATGAGTTAATGCACGTAACATCAGAGAAGAAGGGCACACCATAAAGATTCAATTCTTGTAGGCTCTTATTCCTATCAGGATATTCTCTTGAAGAGATATCACTCCAAAGATCTTACTCAGAAAAACATGCGGCCTTTTTATTCAATTTAGCAAAAATGTATTAGGGATACAAAGATGAAGAAGACACGCTGCCTCTCAGGAGCTCACAGCAAGGAGAGGGAGGAGAAGGGGAGAGAGCTACAATATGATGAACGGTAGCACAGAAGCATTTACAAATGACTACTGGGATACCAGCACTGGGAACAGTTAGGGATTTCCCCCAGCTTTATTGAGATATTGGCAAAAAATACTGTGTCAGGTGTACAATGTGATGACATGAGATATATATATATATAATGTGAAATGATTACCAGAATAATGTGAGTTAACACACCCATCACAGTTAGTTTTGACTGAGGATAGTTAGGAAAGCTTTGCTTATGTGGAAGCTCTGGAAAGAGATCCTATGTTAACTAAAATGTTTAAGTAATGCTATAAAATTATTTAATAAAAAAAAACCGCCAATAATCCTGAGCAGAATGAATACCCAGCCCTAGAACGTGCAGTGTTCAGATTTAACAGAGTTTCTGTTCTGCTTTTATTAACGGGACCCCCCCCCCAAAAAAAAACCCCATTCCTTCAGGCTAGCACCCAGACTGCTTCACAGAACTAAGATGGTCACACTAAAGGCCAAGGTGACTTTGAGAAGCCTGAAGATTTATAAAATCTCAGGCACTTCTCTAGTAAAGGGAAACCACCCGTGGCTATTCAGAACTTTGTTCTGTTCTCGGTGGTTTTTTTTTTTTTTTTTTTTGGTTTTTTTTTGTTTTTGTTTTTGTCCATTGCTGGACAAAGAAAATCTTTAAGCATTCAAGATCCTAATTTAGGAGGGATATTTCAGAATCTCAGTACCTCATGTAAGCCTACCACAACACCTCTGGAAGACTCTCATTACATGATGTAAAATCGCAGCTTTAGTTTGTTAAGAGGGCGTGATTCCGAGTGGACCGTGAAATATTTATGTCTCTATGCAGCTCTTTGAAGGAATAATCTTATGTTTTCGTGCCTGTCGTGGGTCAGAGGTTCAAATCAGCACTTCTTTCTGTCACTCCTTATATGTTTTACTATAATTTACAGCTCAGCAAGAGGACTCATAAAACAAAAGTGTCTATTTTATTTCAGCAACTAATTCTAGTTAATCAAAGATTTCCAGCCAAACAACCCAGCATGAGACTCTGCATGGAAAATATGAGGAGAACAAAGCATTTTGTCAAATAACACATCTCATGATGTAAACACATATGTCTCTTAGAGGGAATTTTATCGTTTCCACATTATCGGCATACAAAAGGAGCATTCTTGTCGCAGACCTGGTGCGACTGTGGAGGCATCGTCACTGGAAACAAGAGCCTGATTAGGTTCCCACACAGATATGAATAGACTTTCCTTTTTTAGTGAAATCGCTGCTTTTATTCCTTTTTAAAACAGACTGGTAATTGTCACCCTAAAAACACCGAATTGTACTAGGGCAACATTTGTTTCTGCTCTTTTTTCCCATCTTTTTAGAATCAGCCAATAACGTTACTATCCCTTCTGGTTGGTCCTCTTCTGGAAAGTCTGAGTTAATCCACAGCTGTGTGAATGTGAAAAGGGGACACAGCAGGCAAAGTCTGTTGGGTCTCTTGTCTGCTAATAAAGTGCACAGTCTGCAGGACAGATGTTAAGAGGATCTGTTAAATAAGTCAGTGGCAGAGATCCTGACCTCCGCCAAGGAACATTTTATTATTCCAGAAAGGGGCATAATTGCACAATTAGAAGAACCATAGCTTTTCTTTATAGATTTTTACTCCTTGCTTCATCATTTGTTTGAAATACAGTATCAGGGCCCATTCACTGAGAAGCAATGTGCTAAATACGATTGGGTTTAGTACAAACTTCAGATTACAAGATTTCCCCAAGTCCCAGGGAAATGGTTGGACCTTGGCTTTGCTTCAATCTTAAACAGTTTTGTTTATTCTGCATGTATCATTACACTATTTGTACAGTTTCACTTGCCACAGGGTACCATTGTACTAAAGGGACTATGAATCTTACCAAACAGAGTTCCCTAACTATTAAATCTAGTGTAATGGGAAATGTAAACTAGAGATCAAATTAATAGAGGAATATCACATCATAAAGTTGTTCGCTATACCTTATACCACTTTACCATTTACGGTGTGAATAAAATCATGTCTGCCACATGCATTGCAAATTCCCAGTGTGGTATGAAAGGCACTTTGTGATCTGACCCCTTGCTTACCTTTCCAACCTCACCAACTATAGCTCTCGTACACCCGGCCTGTGCCAGACTGTTTGTCGTTTCCTGAATGCGCCATGCTGTCTGCAGCTTCTACACCTCCAGGCATGCTGTGCTCCTTGTCTGGACTGCTTTTTCTCTTCCCTGTTCCCTCTGCCACGCTCTATCCTTGCCCCGTAAACCTAGAGAGTTTCCACTCTCCTTTCAAGATTCCATTTTAACATCACCTCGTCCATGAAGATCGCCCGTATTTCCCCAGGCAGACCTAACACCTCCTCCTCCCGCAGTGTTCTCATTCTGCATGCACATCTATTTTAACAATTCTCACGTGGTTTACTAGACTGCGGGCCCTCTGAGGGCAGGGATCAAGGTCTGACCTTAGTATCCTGCAAGTAGAAAAGCGTGCTTACTACACACAGTAGGTACTTAATAAACATTTGGGGGAATCGACGCAGGAGTGAATTAATTAAATAATAAATCCCTTTTTTCATGTTAATATAAATTTATATTCTGGCCTTGTGGCTACCACCAGCACTGTTACACGGTCTTATACTTGAATATGCTTTATTTTGTTTTTTTAAAGGATCATCTTCATTAGGTTGGTACATTCAATTGCAAAAAAATCTATCATTACAAAAACTCATCCCCACCCATCCACACCTAGAGTATGTAGAGGCATGAGCTACACTGTCTTCTTGGCCATGTTTCAGTTTGGTTCAGTTCATTTCTTATAAATGTATTTAAAGGAAGCAATCAACTTTAGCTCTTCACTGTATTGTCTCACAATTCCGCATATCCTAACCCAGGCCACGTACAAGCTGTGTGGCTTTGGTCATGTTAATCCATCTTTCTGGACCTCAGTCTCTTCAACTGTAAAACCAGAAACTTCACATAATACTTGACAGTGTGTAAAGCACTTTTCATAAGGATTTTCTTATTTATTCTTCACAACTGCCCTTTGGGGCGAGTATTACTCCTAATCTCACTCAATGGAATCTGGGCATAGGAAGGTTAATTTGGCCATGCTCATGGAACTGGTGGTAGAGTTCAGATTTGGCCCTCAAGGCCTCTGAAGCCCTTTCCAGCTCTGAAAATCTATGCAATTTACAATCGCATTGCCTGTTTGTGAAGGCTTTTCTTTCAATATGGTGGCATTTTTTTCTTAATTAGTGGAAAGTCCAGTTTAAAGTACCTTATTCACCGGCTGGCCGTCACTTCTTTTTAAGAACACTGCACTGGGCCTTATGCTTTTTTAATTCGGGAGCAGTCATCAGGCATAGGTATTAAGACAAAAAGATTTCAAAAAGCCTATACACAACCATCTTGGTCAACCAGTAAGTGAATATATTTATATACATATTTACCAAATGATTTGCTACATGTTCTCTGTTCTTATCACTTTGAAGTGTTGCTCACTTAGTTGGGTTCCTCCCTAGGCTATTACCATAAGAGGTCAATAACTTCCTTAGCCTGAGTGCCTAAAGCATGTAGTATATGCTTTTAAAATATTTTTTAATGAATAAATGAATTAAAAAGATACTAGTATAAAGGTGTGGAGAGAAATGATGTTTATTGAGTATTTACCATGTAGCAGACCTTGTGCTAGGCGACTGGATTGTACTATCTCATTTAATCCTTACAATATGGGAGGTGTCATCATCCCCATCTCACAGATGAGGAGACTGAGGTGCAGGGAAAGTTAGCTCAAGGTCACACAGCTCTTTTTTGTGTATTTGTTTGTTTTTGGTCACATAGCTTTGTTAACTGAAGAGGTCTTGACGAGCCAAGAAGCGCTGCTTTCTTGAAACCTCCAAGTCATTCACTATCATACAAACAGAAAACATGTCAGAGCGCAAGCTAGCTGCTGAGTAAGGAGGAAGCATGTCGCTCTGCTACATGGTGGCAAATCATCACCTAATGATGTACAGTCACCTTCCTGTTTCATAGTGAAGTATATCTGTGTGTGGTGATAGCGTCTCATAATTCGGAGATGTAGCAGAGCTGAATCTAAAATCAGGAATGGTATGGCTGGATATAGATGGATTATGTATGACTATTTTGCTTTGCAACTAAAAAATGTCTCTTTATTAAATGACTAAAAAATGCTCATTATTAAAATGATTGGTAAATGGATGGGGAAATGAAGGGCTTCCACCCCAGTCAGTCGTATCCAGGCTTCTGCTATCTCAACAAAGCTTCTCACTCTCTCCTGGTTGTGTTCCATCTAAGCCATGATTTATCTGTGCATTATCCAGAGACTGCCCCGTGGGTCCTGGAGCAAACACTTGCTTGGACGTGAAGAAATGTTCTGAGCAGGTAAACAGAGAGGGGTGTCTTTCCGTACGGGGGCTAAGGAACTCCTAAACTCGGGAGGGCAATCCCAGCGTAGTGAGGACTACATGGGCCACACGCTCCACTGCATTTACTGACAGGGAGTGTTTCTCCTGCCTTTTTTTTTTTTTTAATTTATTTGCTTTTCTCTTTTTAAGCAGAGCAAGTGATACTCCATTGAGAATGCGATGCTAAACCACTTTTCCTTCAGAGTTTTTAAACTGGGCCTCTGAGAAGGAGTTTGATACAATTCAATGACTGAAGTAATACCTTTGTCCATTTGAGCATTAAATGGCCCGTTGAAATACAGCTTAGTTAGAGGGAATTTCAGAAAATAGTACCTTCTAATTTTTTTTTTTTTTAATTTCTCTCCCAGCTGACTAGAGTAGAGCTTGGAAAATGCAGCTCAATCACTTTCCACAGCCTCTCAGGTCAGCCTCTCACCAGTGTTAATTAAATATAACCCCCTTAGAATACGAGAGGTTAAGTGAGAGCAACGCTGCGTTCTTCTCCAATATACTACCGTGAACACAACTGGCCATAATCTGTTTATAAGAAGGCTTCCGTGAACACAGAAGTCTCACTAAGGAAAAATTATAAGAGGAAAAGCTACATAATGCATCAACTGTTCATTGCATAATATATTTTAACCTACACATTTCTATATCCATTGTGCTTAAATAACACATACCCCATAAAGGAAATTGGTGTAACAGATGGTTTCAGTTCTGGGTAGCAAATGCAGACCAGTTTTCAGTGTGATAAAGTAAAACCGTAAAAGCCAGGGCATAATTCAGTCAATCTCTTACCTAAAAGTCTTCCTTCCTCTCAAGTTAGAGAACTTGCCCCTGACAGCGACAAGTATTGGTGTATTTTCTCTTTTTAGCGGATGCTCTATCTTCTATAGCACAACTTGGCCAAACTCTAAAAGTGGACAATTGCGGAAATAATGGCTCTATACTAGCCACTTTCAGTTAGAAGGCTTTTTAAACTATTGGGTTTACAGTTTTAAAAAGTTCCATACACTGTCCGGAGCTATTTGTAAACGAAATCACTTAAAATAAAGCTCTTTTAATACTCTATAATTAGTCTTGTCTCTCTGAACATGACTTTACTGTAAAGGCTCCTTCCTGACTCTCCTATTGTCCCAAGATTGCTGAGAAGAACGCAGCCAAGCGATAATTCAACATTATTGCTGCTTCAGTGCACTAATCGCTTAAAGAGCAGCAAAGACTCTGTGCTCTCTGCCCCTCGGCCCCCACAGCCTCCTGGCCCAAGGCAGGCATCCCGACCCAGCCATGTCCAGATGTCAAGAGGAATCCCCAGCTCCTGATGCAGCAGGCGCTCCATTCCAGTATGGTCAAACATCTGCTTCCTCTGCTGGCATGCAACCTGCTGAGCATGCTCAGAGCTCAGAGGGCAGCACGGGCAAGGGATGGGCGAGGGCACACTCCCCAGCTACCCCCGGACACTCGCCGGAACTTTGAAATTAGGAGACAGCCCCAGAAACCCTCAAAAGAATAGAGCTCTGGCACTCGGCAAAAACATTCTAAGCATTTTCCTCAAAAGAAAACTACAGAACGAGATAAGAGAGATTTCATGAGACGTCTTCTTATCCTTGTTAAATTCTATTAGGCTTCAAGTTTCTTCTGGACAGCTAACTGGAAATTTGGAAAATACATGAACTCTTGGGGATCCCAAGAATGTCTTGATGACTTTGAAATTTTCCCCTTTTGTAATGCAATTAAATTACTTTTAATTCACTTAAATACTATAACAGGGGAGTGAGTTATGCACAGAAGCTTTTAAATGACTGAGCTTCCTACATACAGTCAGCAGAGTTTAAAGCAAAGAATCCCAGTCAAGAAGTAAATTTTAAAATGCACTTACACCATCTCGTATAGTCCTAATTTTGTTTAATAGATGAGTAATCTGGTTCAAGTCACTTAATCCATCTGAGCCTCACTTTCTGCTTCTAAAATATGGGGATAATATTAAAGTACGTTTATTATAAAGAGGAAATATAAATTGCTCATGAAACTGTAAAAAACTATACCACATGTATTATATATGTGTTGGTATGTGTATATCTGTATACATATAAATAATATCCATACTATTCTTATACATGTTTTGTTTCATTTTGTTTTTAGCAAGAAATTCAGGTCTCCTTTGTAATATCCAATTCACACACCAAATGCAGGTTTTCTGCCAAGAATGATTCCGCTCATCCTATGGGATCTCCATAAATAGCATCCTATAAAAACTAATGAACAGTTCCTGGGTCCTCACCAAATTTCATATTTACTTCACTCTGAAAGATAGGCTTCTATACAGTTATAGTCAGAAATAGTATTCCTTTACTGAAAGTCAGAGTAGATGGTATGCTTAATACAATTGAAAAGATGAGCCTGAGGAAAATGGTAAGTGTTCCAGCCAGAAGTGACTGCTAGAATAAAATTCTTGGTTTTGAAGATCAAAGCGGAGCTGAGGATAAGCAATCAAATAAGTCTCAGCTTTTACCAATCTGCCCATACAGGCTCAGGCACAGTAGACTGACAGATGGCACTTCTGCTAAAATGAGTGAGATTTGCAATCCCAACTCTTTATCATATAAAGATGCCTCCCCCACTAGAATGTAAACTCCATGAGGGCAAGGACTTTGTTTTATTCACTGCTCTTTTCCCAATATCTAAGACAGGTTTTCTCAACCTCAACACGACTGTTTTTGGACTGGATCATTTTTGTTTGTCGGGGTTGGCGGAGCTGGGGAGGGGTAACTATCTATTGTAGGATATTCAGCAGTATCCCTAGATGCTTTGCCCACTAGATGCCAGTAGAATCTCCGCCCCCACCTCCAAGTCATAACAATCAGTAATGTCTCCAGACATTGTCAACTGAACCGTAGGAGGCAACACTGCCTCCTATTGAGGATTATTGGTCTAGAATAATACTTGGCACTAGATAAATATTTGTTGAATAATTGAATGATTAAATTTGTTACGTTTGAATTTTCATACAAACTTTTCCAAATTTTCTGAGCATGATAATTTATAAGCTCCCTTTTCAAAAAAAAAAAAAAGATTTTGATACAACTCTAAGATACGCTATGCGTTATGTCACTGAAACCAGTCATATTCAAACTAACAGTGTAATTTCCAATAACAAGAATTAAAAAAGAAAATTCGTAATACTTCATTCTTACTTTAGTTTCAGCGGATAAGTGAATTAGAGTGAAAATTTGACAAATATTCCAAAAGTGGATTTTCTAGATTAAAAACAGCTCTATTTCAAACTGGCTTTGCATGTTACCATATGCTTGCACTTTGTAGGGTTTGAGATGGTCAACACATGTATAAATTTTAAGAAATAAATTTTTTATATATACCTATCATTTATTTATTTTTGTTTTAGTTCATACTGCTCAAGGTCAATAACATTAGGGAAATCACTGATAAGATACCAACGATCATAGTTTAGTTTAATTTATATATTATGACATCAAAGGTTGGTTACAGATATTATAGCTGTGCTATAAGAGAAACACATAATAAGGAATGAACTCAATGCAGTTTCCTGAAAATTAAGAATTCTGATTTAAGTCCTTAAACCAAGAGGATGGAAGTCTTGGGAAACTTATTTGGCTCTATTCTGCCTTCATTTTTTAGTGTGTAAAAAGGAAATGCAAATACTTAGCTAACCTCACATTAAACGATTATAAATATAAAGGAATTGGTATTATAAAACAAAACAAAACAAATTAATTCCTCTCAGTCTGACTCAAGATGACCCTACTGATGTCATCAATTATAAGGGAGGAATGAAAGATGGAAAGATGTGATGTGATTTTTTCATCCACACAGCAACCAGTACAGAGTACAGAGTAGATGTTTTGGGCTTGTTTATTTATATTTAGAAAAGAATCCATTATTAGTGCCATTTAGGCTTGGAATATATGTAAGAGAAACCAGTTATTATCCTAACCCTAATAATCTAGAACAGTCAGAATAATGCATGATGGTTTCAAATCACTGCAGAGAGCCTGAATATTACAAATTATCCCTGAATTTACAATTCAGATGGATTTTGTACAAACATATATACCTGTAGCATCTGAATTTTTCTACAAATAAAAGAGAAAGGAAATTTGGCAGAGTGGTATTAACTATGTGTTAGCTCTACTGATCAGTATTATTCTTTCATTTGGTCATGTCTATGAGGGGAATCCATCCAACTGAGCTTCTCAATCCCTTTTAATTAAAACATCATTTAAAATATTTTTGGATTGGAAGAATTAATATTGTTAAAATGTCCATACCACCCAGAGTGATCTGCAGATGCAATGCAATGCCTATCAAAATCATAATGGCATTTTTTACAGAAATAGAAAAAATCAATTCTAAAATTCATATGCAACCACAAAAGACCCTGAACAGCCACAGCAATCTTGAACAAGAACAAAGCTGGAAGTATCACACTTCTTATTTTCAAAATATACTACAAAGTTACAGTAATCAAAACAGTATGATACTGACATAAAACAGATATATAGAGCAATGAAATAGAATGGAGAAACCAGAAATAAACTCAAGCATACACAGTCAAAGAATCACTGACAAAGGTAATGAGAATACCCAAAATAAAGGATAGCCATTTCAATGAGTGGCAGTGGGGAAACAATACCCACGTGCAGAATAACTAAATTGGACCTTTATCTTAAGCCATACATGAGAATTACTTAAGGTGGATTAAAGACTTAACTGTAAGACCTGAAACTTTGGGGTATATATCCAAAGGAACTGAAATCAAGATATGAAAGAGGTATCTTCACTCCCATGTTCATTGAAACATTATTCACAATAGCCAAGATATGGAAGCAACCTAAATGCTCACTGATGGATGAATGGATAAAGAGATTAATGGATACAATGGAATATTATTCAGCCTAAAAAGGAGGAAATCCTGCCATTGTGACAACATGGATGAACTTGTAGGACATTATGCTAAGTTAAATATTCCAGACATGGAATGACAAATACTGTGCAATATGACTAACATAAAGAATCTAAAATAGTCAAACTCATAGGGCAGAGAATAGAATGGGGTTGCCAGGAATTGGGGGAGGGGAAATGGGAGGTATTAGTCAAACGGCACAAAGTTTCAGTTAAGAGATCTATTGCATAGCATAGAGCATATGGTTCTTAATTCTGTACTGTGTACTTAAACACAAAGATGGTAGAACTTAGGTTAAATGTTCTTATCACACAAAATAATAACAATAAGAAGAAGCAGAGTAGGTGACAAATATGTTTATGGCATAGTTTGTGGTATGGTTTCATGTATGTTTATTTGTCTCCAAACTCATCCAATTGTATATAATAAATATGCACAGCTTTTTGTATGTCCATCATACCTCAGTAAGGTGATTTTTTAAAAACACTTTTGTCCTGCACAGTCTGTTCTGTTACCTGACATTGAAAAATATCTCATCATATCTTTTTCTGATTTAAATTTCCTAAATGTTGCATATCCTGACTTAATCTATGATTAGAAATTGAAGTGAAGGGGCGCCTGGGTGGCACAGCGATTGAGCGTCTGCCTTCGGCTCAGGGCGTGATCCTGGCGATCTGGGATCGAGCCCCGCATCAGGCTCCTCTGCTATGAGCCTGCTTCTTCCTCTCCCACTCCCCCTGCTTGTGTTCCCTCTCTCGCTAGCTGTCTCTATCTCTGTCGAATAAATAAATAAAATCTTTAAAAAAAAAAAGTGAAGTGAAACATTTTTGAAAACACTAGAATGTTTTGCTTTCAAACCTTCCAATGTATCCTTAATCACACCATCTCTCTGATTTCTAAGATAGCCACTAATAACATACATACATGCAGATATGTAATATGTGATACCAACAAAACAACACCCTGAAACTCCAGTTTGGTAAAAACAGGAATAAAAATACCTGTCACTATTTTAGAAACCATTGCATCTTACAGGCAGTCTGTTTAAATACAAGTATTCACACACTGGGAGCTCCCTGTTAGTAGATTAATTAGTGAAGCTGGAGCTAAATGAATAGTGGTCGAAATCTTACATAAGGAAAGATAGAGGATGCACTAGTTTTGTAATTCCAAGGTCCTGGGCTCCTAGTAAACCCTCTCTGTGAGTACACCTGAACATCCCATCAATCACATAACTTAAATACAGTGATTAACAGGGCTTCTATGTGAGAAGAGCCATACTCTCTCAACTGTTAGGTATTACTTAAAACTTATGGAAAAGCACATTTTTAAAAGAAAATACAGTTTAGCCAATGTTTTAATTTGTGGGTAGATATAACCTTATTCTGTTTCATTGAATATAAGTCTGATTTCCAAACACTAGGAAATGTTTTCATATTTTGCATCCTTCTATGACCTGCCTATATTTCTTTAACCTCCATCAGGATTCACTTGGTACCTGCCGTTTTTCTTAAGAAGCATACCTAGAAATAAAAAATTTCTTTATATGAAATAGTGCCTCCCTAAACACAGGGCACCTAACCAAAGAAAAATGTTTTCAAAGCAACTTGGGTCCCAAATAGCCACCAAAGACAAAATTCATTAATTCATTGATTTTACCAAATACTGTGCCAGGCGATATTGGGGATTCAACAGTAAACAAAAGAGACAAAATCCCTGAATGCAGTGACTTACATTCTAGTAGATTAGAGCTGCTTCAGGCAGCAAACGCAGAGCAGAACTGACTGCTTATTGGGATGTTGGAAAGTTTTTTCCTATTTTGGTGAAGTTCTTTTTGTTTTTTGGTTTTTTTTTTTTTGGAAATCTAATATATGCCTCCTTACCCCACTTACTATTCACAACGACCCTGAAAATGATTATTATCTCCATTTAACAAAAAAAAAAAAATGTAATTTGAGAACACTATAGGACAGCATGGCAAGTAACAATGGAAACTCAAATCCAAGACTCTGATTCCAAAGTGGAGTTCATTCCATTAGTCCACAGCTCATCTAATCCCAGTTGTACTGATATTCCCAAGTTCTGTCACACTTTTAAAGTCAAAAGGGGTGAGGGAGGGCTGATTAAGGGAAAAGAAAGCATTTCTCCTCAAAGCATAACCCCATGGTTGGCATCCTCAAAACAAGCTTTGAATCAGTGCATTCCTTTTTCTCCATTGGATAGCTAGTAACAGGTCACTCTAATCAACTCTTTATTCAACTCTCTATTAGAAATGATAACCTCCCCAGCAAAGCCTAACTCACCCTCTCATTCCTCTACAGCAGTGAGGCATGTTTACAACTACAAACAAGAAAACAGGGTATGAGCCAGAGAAGAGCATTTAAATATAATATCATAAAGATTCAGGCTGGAACTGAAATAGAATTAGAGCATTCTCAATGTTGATGGGTACTTCTTCACTTTCCATTTGTAGCATGAAAATTGACAATATCATTTAAATAAAATATGTGTTTGCATTTACTTCTGCAAAAATTTCAATTGTTCTCCTCCATCTTTGCAAACTTGGCAAGACTTTAATAGTTTCATTTAAGAGTAACTTATGATTGATAGGTTTTCCTAATGTTTTAAGGCTCTAATTATACTCCTTTTCTCAAATCTCCCTAAAGTATACATAGTGGCCATTGAATAAAGGTGAAAATCTACTTATATTGATATTTAAAATTTTTCGTATTTAATTCCTTTCATTTTAGGCTACTATCCATACTATCATTATAAGAACTCGTCTGTTAAAATATGTTCCAACTAAAGCTTGGTAGGCTTTGAATGCGCGATAAAAATCATTCTCGGAGGCTAATGAAGACAGAAACTCTGCCTGTAACAATATTAAGTTTGTTTTCTCTGGTGATTCAGAGAAGTGAGCAATCTGTCAGTAATACATTGAGTGAAATTACTTGTCTTGTAGGAATAACTGCTGACAGTCACTTTATCTCAGGGCTGACCCAAACATCTCCCTGCTGACAAACAAATTACTATGTCTAACTTTGAAAAGGTAACTAGCTTGTTTTTAATTTTGATTGGTCTTTCAGAATCTCCTGTACGTACACTCAGTCCCATCCTTCATTGTATTAAAAAAAAAAAAAAAGCCACAAAAAGTGTCTGGGGGAGGGGCAGGTTTGAATTAATGAGAAAGAAAAAAAAAGTAAGGAAAGAAAAACTCTATCATTTGGCACTAAGAAAAAGAACTGCTATTGCTTCTTTCCAAGACTGTTATGCAGATAAAACTGGTAAGTGTGTCTACCCAACATTAAGACTGGCAGTGCCGCCAGTGACTGACTGGGTGAGTGAACACATTACTGAGACAGTATTGTAGGAATTAATTTTCTTCAATAAAGTGATTTTTAAGGCTCATATATTTCACAATCTAAACATATGTCACTGTTTCATAAACAAAATAAATGGATTAAAATAATACATTACCAATATGCTGACATGTGGAGATATTTTAATTAGAAATTCTTAAGCTGTGTGATATTTAACTGCTGTATTTGCTAAAGAGAAGCATGCATCATTTAATAAGAAAGCACAAGACAGGTGTATCACTTTGCATGCTATGGTACCAGATTGTATTTAATATAAGCTACATCTATGAAGCAACATTGCTCCCAATTACAAACAAAACAAAGAAAACAAAATTACTTTTAAGGATCTATCATATTGAAACTCACCACATAAAATGAATTGATACATTGAAGCTACTTTTTCATTTAAAAAAGAAAGAAGTTACTCAGAGCTTAGTTTTTGAGCCAATATTTCTTCAGAAACAATTTAACATCTTAGCTATTTAAAGGCCATATTTACATGACTGCCTCATTATACTGGTCCCCCTTCCTTAACATTCTTTCTGATGTACTTGAAGGACCAATGCTAACATAGCTGAGGAAAGCAAATGGCAACTGGTCCTGAAATTTATACGGGTAGAGAATTGGAATAAGTAGCAATATAATATATTGTTTACTATAGCAAGTGCCCTCTGTTCTCTAAAGGTCAAAAGCACTGTAACCTTAGAGTTACAGTTTCTGATTGTTCCCAGGGTTAAATACATTATCAAAATTAATGGTTCAAGCCCCTCAACCTTCAGATATATGAGTATTCATGCCTCCATCTGCTGAACTGTTCAACTAAAAATAGCATTCTTTGGCCTTCTCTCCCCTAATATTGTGCCCCTGAGGCAGAGAAAACCATGCCTTAGATCAGCACAGAGTGCCAAGGCTTTCCTGTATCTTGCTTATTTTAAAGAAAGAAAGAACTGGAATATGCTAATGTAAGAGGGGTCTTTGCACTTTAAATACCTTTTTTTTCTACTTGATAACAAAATTTCGGGCTTTCAGTGCAGAACTAGAAATGCTGTTAAGATTTATCCAGGCTCATTAATGTTAAAAGTCACAACCTTTGAAGAACAAACGAACTGTAACACCAGGTAAAGAGGACCAGTTCTGAGCAGAGCCGCCAGGTGTATCTGAAGGTGGGGAGGTAGGCTGACGGTGGCACGTACATGCTATGGGCTCTTCTTCCTAAGAATCTCTGCTTAGAAATAAAACCAGTTAACATAATTGTAATGCTTCCTTAGTATCAACAGTCTATCATGATCGTGGTTGTTAACAGAGCTGTGACATTTTAGCTTGTCAAAGAAGGGAAGAATTAGAAAAGAGCAGACATTAAAATCGATAAGGCAAGATATTATTAAATTTTCTCTTTACTTTTGCTTATCGTTTCAAACGTGAGTGTCTGTAGTAGCTTACATGTGTATGTCTCCTGTGCTTTTCATGGACGTCCCCATAAACATGGGATGCTCATACCAGGAAAGTTTGGGAAACCTGCCTTTCAAACAAGGTCAGTCTTTCCTAACCAGTGTACAATGTAAGCAAACAGAGCAAAGGTTTACTGACATGCAGGGGTTGGGGGAAAGGTGCAAGAAATGAAAGCAAGAAAACAGAGCGAGAATTAACAAAAACCCAGGAAACTTTCAAATGGGCCCAAACTTAAACTGCAAAATCTGAGGAGTCCCTCACGAGCTGGTTCTCTATTTATCCTAATGCGAGTGACAGACGTGCAGCTTAGGCTGTGCTTCTAGATCGGCTCCGCTACAGAACTACACAGATCTGGCACTCACACACATGATATCATAGTTTCCAGAAGCCCAACAGAAGCCAGATTTGGCAGCATCAGGGGGCCGTGATGGTGGCAGGGAGAGAAGTCAACCTAAGTGAAAAATTAGTCACAGAAGCGATTGGGTAGAAAACTGCTGACGGAGAAAGGTGGATGGGATAGATCTCAACACCTCAAGAGAAAATAAAAGTCAAAGAGAGGAAGTCTTGAATTTGAGCCAAGACCACCGCTTTCACATTCGTCCAAGCGCTTAAACATTTAACAAGCTACCTGTCCTGAGTGGGGGCGCTGCTAACTGGCATCACACATGAAGTCGTTCTTCATATGCAGTTATCCCTACATTGGCACCCTAGGCATGGTAGATCTTCAGAATGTCCAGAAATATGGTACCTTCTCTGCAGCCAAAAGACAGCTTTATGAAAGGAATCCCTTCTTGCTGTCTAGAAGATAGCAGATACTCTGACAGTATATGCCTGGTCATGTCTGGGTGGGAAGCCCCCGTATAACTTATATCAAAGTGACAGGAAAAGAGGGAGGCAGACAGCTAGCTCTGGAACTCTTCCTTAGGCTACTTCCAAGGTGGCTTTTGATCTTGTCTTCTTTTTTCTTCTTAGGGGTGATCTTTCTCTATTATTTTTCAAAAATAAAGATTCAAAAGCAGCAGAGAAGATAAATCAAAGGGATACTCTATTGATTATACAGTATTTGATACGCATAGACTGCCAGAGCCAATAGGATCTGAATATATAGCTTTGCTTGATGCAATTCTTTCTCTCTCTCTCTCTCTCTCTTTTTTTTTTGAGTTGAGTTTCCCATCCTAGGTTAGAACATAACATTTAGTATTAGATCTAACCTAGAAAGTTAAAAAGTTAAAGTGTGTTTCAGTCTGAGGTAGCCTATCTCCATTTTCTTTTCTTTCTTTCTTTCTTTCTTTCTTTCTTTCTTTCTTTCTTTCTTTTTTTATTTTTTGTGATTCAACAGATAGTGGCAGCCCTAATAGTGTTGGAGAGGGACTCCTGTGATATGAGAGAGAAATCAAGCATGAAATTAGAGAGATGAGGACTAGACCCCTATAAAAGAAAAAGGCTTGGTTTTCAAAAGAGCCATAAAAGCCATCTTTTCTCCCAAGTGGTAAGAATATCCCAGAAAAACAACAAAGAGCTTTATTGGAAGTTAAACTCGAAAGGAACACTATAGATGTTCATGGGGGCAAAAAGCAACCAGCCAGGCCCTGGCACCCGGCTCAACCTCAGCCAGAGAAAACAAAATTCAGAAACCTCAATCAGACAGTTAGAAATCCTGGGTACTAACTGCAGTAACTCTGACTCCGGGAATATGGTACAGCCTTGGTCTCTCTGAACCTCCACTGTTTTGTCTATAGTTACAGAATTATATTTTATCAACTTTGCAGGGTTATTATATGGTCAAATGAGATTTTTTAAAAAAATGTTTCTGAACATTATACAGCACTATACATAAAAGGAGCAGAAGAGTAAGGGAAAAAGGGATGGTTTTGAATATACTTGTAAAGAATTTGCCTGAATATTTATAGCAACAAACAACCTAAGTCATTAGGGGCATTGGTTCGGGGCTTGCCTCCTTCTGTGAAAGAAAAGGAGCAAAATGAGCCTCCTTAGAAACGAGAAAAAGGGAACGGTCACATTTTAGTTTTAGATTGAGTGTTTGCCACTTTAAGAAAAAAAAAAAAAAAAGCCTAGAATATGACTGAACAATCCAGTCCCCCACCCAATGAAGCACCAATGGAAGCATTCATACCTCAATCTGTTTGTGGTTGTAAGAGTGGCCACCACCATGTTCAAAGGTGTCCAAACTCCTGCCAAAACGGTCACTTAGGCCCTTTAGCCTTGGGTTAATTTGTGGGTGGGAGACATGACCCTTCTGTTTAGTAGCATATTCAGAAAAAAAAAAAAAAAAAAGACAAAACATACTGTCAGAACTCATGAAACAGAACACATATTTCTAAATCCAGGGTACTGACCACACCAAAGAATAGAAGGTAGAAGGCTGAGGACCCAGACACTGTCTTTCATAGAGACTTGCTTATAGGATCAAGCAATGGTACTGGTTTCACGCTTCTGCCTCTGACTTGAGAAGATACTCTAGCATAGCGATACGGGAAAGGAGACACAGATTAAGTTTATTAGGAGGG
Organism: Ursus maritimus; assembly: GCF_017311325.1. NCBI lineage: Eukaryota > Metazoa > Chordata > Mammalia > Carnivora > Ursidae > Ursus > Ursus maritimus. The sequence continues at coordinate 5,071,175 of NW_024424786.1, forward strand.
AGGTTTCCTTTTAGATTTTTCCAACTGTAGTGAGGTCCAGTGTTAGCAGTGGGGAAGGTGAAGTTTTGGAAGAGAAGTAGAGCTGCTGCCCCCCTTGGGCAAAACGTCGAGCTCTGCTAGGCAGTCCATAGTGGGTAACATCGTCCAGGCTTTCCGGATGAGGCTTATGACAAAAACTCAGAGTGTTGCAAAAATTATTTGCAGACCCAATTAAAAATACTCACAATGATGTTTTTTCATGGTAAAATATTTGCACATTTCTTATATTCAAGCCATAGAGGGAATAGCAAAGAAGAAAAAAAAAATGCCTAGCCAGATGCTATTCCCTTGTAAGAAAACGCAAAAATAATCACAGTAAATTATAAGAATAAAAGACTATCTTTAAACTTCCCACTGTGTTGAAATTCAAGTTCTCCACTATCACATACTTTCTAAATGTTTGAATACTGAAGGTTTAACCTTTATTTTAATGATATTATCTTTTTGTTTTTGTTAAAATATATATTCATATTAAAAGTCAACTTCCCATTAAAATGGCAGTGCTAGAAGGGTATAAAGATCACCGGGTCCTACTGTAAACCCCTCACTCTACTGTGAAGAAGATAAGGTACAAATGATTTTTTTATCCAGCCTCTAAAACACTGTCTCCCCCAGTTTCACATTATAAGTACAGAACCCTAATCCAGACTGCGGCGGGATGCCGTGCCCGGACTTTCGACTTGGCATGAAGCTAAAGATGAGAATGAGGCTACACATATTCCAGAGCAGTATGTTTATATTTTACCCAACAGTTAAAGTAATTTGGTGAAAACAACTCCTAGCCTATAAGCTGCAAGAAGGAAAATGCCCAACGTTGTTTTCTATTTTGATGTTTACGTGTAAAAGATCATTTGGACATAAATGGAGATGTGGATGGAAAACGGATAAGGAAATAGCTACCATATCCCATAGTAGTTGCCAGTAAAAAAAATTGTAAAACCAGTAACTCACCTGATAGAAAATACAGAGTACTAAGTCATATTATCATTTTTCCTTTAAAAATACTGAAATTGGCAGTTTTCTCTTCTATTTTCAGTATGGTAAGTACACAAGGTGTTAAACCTTCTAGGCTATGCTTAAAAATTATTTAACATTCAGGCCATTATTTAGCATACAGCTGGTTAGCAGTTTTCCACTAAAGAACTGGCTGGTATCCCACATTTTTTTCTTCTGGCACTTACCTGGAGCTGTAAAGGGCTGAGTCCAGAAGTAGCAGCAGCTGCCATTGTTGATGAAATGAACTGTACAGGGTAGTTATCACCTGTCGGAAAGAACAATGCATACAGGTTTAGACAATGCACAGGGAATCGCAGCAGACAAGTACAAACATGGTCCTTGGATTGCCTGAGCTTTACAACATTGCTCTAAGCCCAAACATCTGCAGAAACAAAAGGCTTAGTTGGGCATAGACTTGCAGTGCTGCCTTGGAACTTTTTGTTAACAGATAGCTGGTAGGCAAACTGGCAAAACATGAATGTGATGTTAAAAAAATTAAATGTGCAATTCAAGCATGTTCACTCCATTACAAATCTTGTAATACATCATTTTTTAAGAGTAAAAAAATATCTTAAAGCCAGGCTGACACTCAGTTCACTGAGAATGTATTAAGGTTTTTATGTTGGAACAACAAAAAGTTTTGGCTTGGTAGGCAAAGCAGAGTATTAGAGTCCAAAAAAGATTATGAGCTATTGACTGTCCATAACCCTAAACTTTATTTTACAAAAAATAAAGAAAAAATTTTAAAAATGCAACCTCTTCAATTTGATAGGGGCGAGAAGGAAGCTAATCTTATCTGCCAACATTCTGTGAAACGCCTGGTATCTCCATGAGAGTGGAAGCCGTAGCTTTCTGGGTTAACTTCTGGTGAAACCTAGTACAGAATCATGCACATGAGGCGCTTCTCACTTACTCTTTGATAATGACTTGATTAAATAGCCACACATTTTACACGGGATATCTGCATAAAAGTCTGATAGAGACTGAGCACGCTGTTCAGCAGAGGTCAATGCTACATCTCACGTCTGCCTCCACACCACTCCTACACAGGGGAAGGAAGTGCTTTCTGTGACCTGAGAACACAGGCTGTGTGCGGCGACGTGAAGAACCAAGAGAAAGTAATGAGGAATGTATTGTGATAGTGGTGACTGAAATCAAAATTAATACTCATGGATAAATTACACAATATCAGTGATTTAATGGAGTATCACTTTGGCTGCAGCTACTTATTTAAAGTCAGTGTTATGTACTATCTCTAGGCTATATTTTAATAGGCTGTTCCTCCACACATTTTTGACATTTATAATAATCATGCTGTTTTGCATGAACTTTTCCACACTGAAAGCTGAATGTAATAATGAAGAGACAGTGTAGAAAGAATCACAGCAATAAAGGTAGTCAATTGGAAAGCAATAAAATCTTTTTTTTTTTTTTTTTTTTTTTTTTTTTTTTTGACACTCACTACCTGAGCCTTCCTGGTGCCCCCTGCCTTCCAAGGCTGGCTTCCTGGAGCTCATCCTGCTTGCCACACCAAGTGCTCCTCAGCTGGCCCAATGTAAATGTTAAGTTGCTTTCACTTTTAACAAATTGTTAGCTTCTAATCGACACAGTCTCTTTGCATCATCTCCATAATACCTCATCAGACCATTGAGCACAGTGTGTGCTTGTACACAGTCCAGTAACAATTGGCTTCTGATTGCATATGGAGCACGGCGACAATGCATTCACTAACACGAGATTGTGCTGGTCTCCTATGGAGTCATGTTCAAAATATCTGATCTTGTTTTTCCCCTTCCATGAGGTTGATTTTGGTTTGCAGGGCTACATGAGCTTTTTAAAAAGGATAACTAGGCCAAATTATTTTTATAGTAAATGACTGTCGCTTTATGCTTAAATAATTCTGCTGATCTTCTTGATATTTAAACTAAATTATCTGAAGAAAGAATATCCTAATCTAAGTCAAATAGTATTTCTTTGGTTGATATCTTATCAGGTTAAAAAAAATCACAAAACGATACTAAATTAATGATGCTTCAAAAATAGGGGGAAAAAAATCACCATTCCAACCATCAACATGGACTGCCTCCCGGAACATTTTAGAGCTGTTCTTTCTTTAAATATCATGCATTATTCATACTAACTCTAAACCACAACCCCCCCTCCCTGTAAGTTTAATACCAGTTGCTTTATTTGTACTAAAACATTTTTCATGTCAAACATATTTAAAAAAATCAAACTCTAAAAGAATTCCCTGGGGCACTCCTTTTTTCATAGCTGTCATGCTTCTATGCTATGAAATAGCTGATTTTTTTTTTATAGTTTTTGGCTTGCCAGTTAATTTATTACTATCTCTACCACACCCTGTAGTACTCTCCAGCTCACCTGCTGGCTACAAACAGCTTTCTTTCCACTGCTGACAAGCATATTTTTAAAATGTTCTTAACCTTTCTACTGGTTTGAATCTGTGTATCTGAATACAATCTTTAGAAAGCTATTTCTCCAGAACATATCGTTGAATCAATACTAAAAGTAAAAATGAGTACATTAGAGCAATGGAGTATATTACAGAGAATGATGAGAAGAGAGGGAAAAGGGAAAGGCAGGAAAGGAAGAAGATAAGAGTGAAGAAGAGAAGGAGGTTAAAAGTAGCAGAGAAAAATGTTAAGAGGGAGACGGATTTAGGGTATTGCGAAGTTTAATTTTTTAATAATAAAGTTATGTGCTTCACCCCCACTCCTTTAATTTTCTCTTTGTAAGAGTCGGTCAAGTAAAAGTTCCCAGTGGCTGACTTGGCAAGAAATCAGTCAACATGTTGTAGCAATTTTTTTCAAATTTGTCTCTGGATTTGAAATGCTTGCGTGAGGATCCATTCTTTCTAAATTTGTACAAAGGGAGATGAAGCCTGTTGGAACAGGTCGGCTTGAGGCACTACTGTAATCTGGCCCTTGCTACTTCTAGTGTAAAAAGACAACCTCCAAAAGCCAATTTGGGAAATAACTCCCATTCTGTAAATTCATCTTTCCAGCCTCCTAGATTTTCCAACTGACTATTTTTAAATGAAGATTACAGAACAAATACAAAACAGATTTAAAACCTATAGAAAATTTGCCTGACATTAGTTTCACTTGTCACAATAGGCAACATTCCTTTGGAACAAAAACAGCTCCCCAGCAAGTCTCTGAATGAGAGAAAGTACCTTTTCTAATTTTCAAGGAAAGTGAAAAGTAGTCAGAACTTATTAAAACTTAAACACAGGAGAAGGGGACCTTGTACGAAGAACCTAGGACCCATTAGACTCAAGCTACCTCTTGCCAGAATACTCCTAGTTTCTGTAATTCAAATATAAATTTCACTTTTATTAAAAAGTCAAAAATCTCATGGGTAAAATTCTGTCCATTTACTTTGATTCCTCAGAAAGACAAGGGACTGGATTGTAGTCTCCTGAGATATTAACTTCAGAATTAACCTACTGAGAAAATCATTTAGAGAGCCTGGAAGGAGTAGAGAAATAAAAATACATTAACCAGGAGACAGGATTCAATGACTTTTCAGTAACTGATTCAAAATCTCACACTTCATTTTCCACCCTCTAAAATGGAATCAAAATACACTACATATCCCTAACTATCTCACAGATTACTGTGTGGTGGCATCACAGGATAGTGGTAAATTATCTGAGTTGCCAAATAACTTATAAGTAGAGCCCACTTTTATAAGCTACCCTCATTCTTGCTACAATATGGAAATATTTCAACCACAATCACCAGCACAGACTTGGACATGCCATTTTGCTTCTTGCCTGGATGTCTGCATTGAGAATAGCAAAATGTTACAATCCCTCTATATTCTGAAACAATGCCATAATCAATCTGAATTTATCTTTGTGAGGCATCACACTGCAGAAAAAGTTAGCAGGTAATGAATGACACATTTAGAATCCTAAAAATAAAATGCAACCTTCAATTTGTTCTGAGGACAACCGGACAAAAAAAATTGGCAAGGATTAAAGTATATATTGCTGATTTCATCATGCTGTTATTTCTCTTGCTAAATTTCTCCTCTATTCATCCAAGAATAGATCAATGAGGAGAAAAGTCTTGATCCCAGGGCATTTTCTAAGAACATATGCATTGTTTTTCATACCTTTAAAGAGATAAGAATCAAGGATCAATCTTATTTTCTTCACTCAGTTAGTAGATATATCCAGACTGTTGACCAATCATATGAAAATCCATGGTATTTGTCATAATAGCAATTAAATAAGTGAATGTGGATAAACTGATATAAATCCATCCATTACAGGGCACCTGGGTGGTGCAGTCAGTTAAATGTCTGACTCTTGGTTTCAGCTCAGGTCATGATCTCAGGGTCATGAGATAGAGCCCCATGTTGGGCTCCGTGCTCAGTGCAGGGTCTGCTTGGGATTCTCTCCCCCTCCCTTTGCCCCTCCCACTCATGCTTTCTCTCTCTCTGTCAAATGAATAAATAAATCTTTTTAAAAAATAAATAAATCCATCCATTACAAGAAATCAAAAAATATCAACTCAAAGTTCATGCCTTAATACAGCTCACCGATGATATAGCTTCCGTATGTGACGGAGGACATAGTTAAAGTAATCTTGATCTCCAGAACACTAGGTTAGTTTATGTGGATGTGCATATTTTCCTCTTGGATTTCAAAACTCTTATTTAAAAATGAAATTACTAATCTAAAGAACCTCAGAAAAACTGCCTTGATTTCAAGTAGATAAATTTAATTATTCAAGTATTCCAGTAATAGTGGTTATGAACCTCAGCTTTACATATTCTGGAAGAGGTAGAAATAGCTAGCATTACAAGATGAATCCATCTTGGCTGAATCCATACATATAAATCACATATTTTCCACAGCAAATAAAGAGCTAGACTTTTCTTAATATCATACACACTTAAACCATGTCTGCAAGGGTATAAAATATCAAATCAGAGAACTTCAGTCTGAATTCTATCTCCACTAATTTCTAGATGGGAAAGCTTGGAAAATTTAATCAACTTATTTACTATTTGTATCTTTTTTTTCTTTTAACAAAATAGATATAATGCCACCTATATCTTAAGTTGTCAAGAAATTAAATGAGAATATATATATATATATACATACATATATATAAAAAAATTACCTATACATATACACACATGTGTACACCCCCAACATATATATGCAAATGAATGGTACTCAGTAAATGCTAACTGAAATAAAGGAATTCAAAAGAAGCACTGGGTAACAGTTTTATACAAAAAAATTACACAATCTAGAAGAAATGGACACATTTCTTAAAACACACAAATTACCTAAAACAACTCAAGAAGAAATAGAAAATTTCAGCAGACCTATAACAAGTAAAGAGGTTGGATCAGTAAATAAAACTTCTCAACAAAGAAAAGTTGTGGACCAGACGGCTTCACCAGTAAATTCTTCTGAACACTTAAGAAAAATTAACACTGGGGGCATTTGGGTGACTCAGTCAGTTAAGCGTTTGACTCTTGATTCCAACTCAGGTCATGATCTCAAGGTTGTGAGATCGAGCCCCACATCAGGCTCCACCCTGGGTGTAGAGCCTGACTAAGATTCTCTCCCTCCCCCATCTCTAATAAAATAAAAATAAATAAAAACAAATAAATTTTTAAAAAGAAAAATTAACACTGATTCTTCCCAAAGCTTTCAAAATAATAGGAAAAGAAACACTTCCTAACTATAAAATAATGAGACCAACATTACCTTGATAGCAAAGTCAGATAAAGACATCACAGGAAAGAAAATTACAGATCAACATCTTTTATGAATATAGATGTAAAACCCTTCAACAAAATATTAGCATATTGAATCCAACAGCATATTAAAAGAATTATTCACCATGACAAAGCAGGATTTATCCCAGGAATGCAAAGGTGGTTCAACACACACAAAAAGATCAATGTAATACATCACATTAATAGAGCAAAGGGGAAGAAAATCACATAATCATCTCAATTGATGCAGAAAAGGCATTTGACAAAATCCAACACCTTCAGGATAAAAACTGTTAGAAATTTAGGAATAGAGGGAAAGTTCCTCAACACGATAAAGGATATTTATGAAAAATCCATAGTTAACATCACACTCAATGGTAAAAGACTGGAAAGCTTTCCCTCTAAGATCAGGAATGAGGTAATGATGCCTTGCTTTCACTGCAGCTATACAACATTATACTGTAAGTTCAAGACAGCACTATTAGACAAGAAAGAAGAGAAGAGAAGAGAAGAGAAGAGAAGAGAAGAGAAGAGAAGAGAAGAGAAGAGAAAGACAGAGAGGGAGGAAGGAAGGGAAGAGACAGAAAGGGATGGAGAGAGAGAAAGAGAAAAAGAAAGAAAGAGGGAGGGAGGGAGGGAGAGAGAGAGAGAGAGAAAAGTAAAGAGAGGGAGGGCAAAAGGCATCAAAATTGGTAAGCAAGAGGTAAAACTATCTCTATTTGCATATCACATGATCCTACACACAGAAAATTCCAAAGAATCCACAAGAAAGCTACTAGAGCTAATAAAGAAATTTAGCAAAAGTTGGCAATCTTGTAAAATTAACACACACAAATCATTTGTTTTTCTATATACCAGCAATGAACAATCCCAAAGAAAACTAAGAAAGCATTTCTATTTATAATGGTATCTAAAATAATTAAATACTTAGGAATAAAATCTAACCAAAGGGGCGAAAGGCTTGTACACTGAAAACTAATATAACATCGTTGAAAAAAATTTTAAAAGACCTAAATAAATGAAAATGTTCATCAACTGGAAGACTTAATATTGTTAAGATGTCAATACTATCCAAAGCAATCCATAGACTCAGTGAAATATCTATCAAGATTCCAAAAATCTTTATCACAGAAATGGAAAACCCAATCATCAAACTTATATGGAATTGCAAGGGACCCCAATAGCCAAAACAATCTTGAAAAAGAATAAAGTTTGAAGACTCATAATTCCTAATGTCAAAATTTACTACAAAGTTACAGTAATTAAAACAGTATGGTACTGGCATTAAGAACAGATAAACAGACCAATGCAACAGAATAAAGGGCCCAGAAATAAGCCCTTGCATATATGGTAAATTGATTTTTGGCAAGGGAGCCAAGAATATTCAATGAGGAAAGAATATCTTTTCAAAAAATGGTGCTGGGAAAACTGGATATGTGTATGCAAAAGAATGAAGTTGAACTCCTACTTTAAATAACATATAAAAATTAACTCAAATGGATCAATGACCTAAACTTAAGTACTAACACTATAAAACTCTAAAAAGAAAACACAGGAGTAAATCTTTGTATTTGGCAGCAATCTCATGGATACGATAGCAAAAGCACAGGCCAAAAGAAAAAAAAAAGATACACTTGCATGCTTCAGAATTAAAAACTTTCGTGCATCAAAAGATACTATCAAGTAAGTGAAAAGGCAACCTAAGAATAGAAGGAAATATTTGCAAATCATATGTCTGATAAGGGATTAATATCTAAAATATATAAAGAACTCCTGAAACTCAATAACAAAAACCAAATAGCTTAATTAAAACTGAACATAAAAATTTAAAAAAAAAATGGGGCGCCTGGGTGGCACAGCGGTTAAGCGTCTGCCTTCGGCTCAGGGCGTGATCCTGGCGTTATGGGATCGAGCCCCACATCAGGCTCCTCCACTATGAGCCTGCTTCTTCCTCTCCCACTCCCCTGCTTGTGTTCCCTCTCTCGTTGGCTGTCTCTGTCTCTGTCGAATAAATAAATAAAATCTTTAAAAAAATTTTTTTTTAAAAACTAAGCAAAGTACTTTCTCCAAGAAAGATATACAAATTTCCAATATGCACATGAAAATATGCTCAAAATTAATCATTAGGAAAATGAAAATCAAAACCGCAACGAGATACTAGTTCACATATACTAGGATGGCTATAATTTTTTGGTAAAAGTTGGAAAATAGCAAGTGTTGGTGAGGATGTGAAGAGATTGGAACTCTTGCATTGTTGGTGGCAGTATAAAAGGCAAGCCTCTGTGGAAAACAGTTTGGCAGTTTCTCAGAAAGTTAAACACAACTACCATACGACCCAAGATTTCTGCTCCTACATAAATATCCAAAAGAATTGAAAGCAAGGACTCAGACATTTGTATATCAATGTTCACAGCAGCAATATTCACAGTGTCTAAAATGTGGAAACAACCCAAGTGTCCATCAACAGATGAATGGGTAAACAAACTATCTATCTATCCATATATATAATATATATATAGACTCACACACACGACACACACACACACATATAGAGACATAGCCATAAAAAAGAATGAACTTTTGATAATATATTGCAATATGGATGGACCTTGAAAACATTATGCTTAGTGAAATAAGCCAGACATAGAAAAACAAATATTGTATGATTTCACTTATAAGAAGTGTCTAGAATAGGCAAATTCACAGAGGAAGACAGTAGACTAGAGGTTACTAGGGGATAGGGAGAGTTATCATTTAATGGACACAAAGTTTCCATTGTAGATGATTAAAAGTTTTGGGTATAGATAGTGGTGAAGCTTACACAACATTGTAAATGTATTAATGTCACTGAATTATACTTTTATAAATGGTTCAAATATTAAATATTATGCTATGTATACTTCACCAGAATTTTTTCTAAAAGAAGCACTAGGTATACTTATAAAATTGTTTTTGGTCATCAGGCAGAGGGATAATATATCTCAGTCCAATGCTCAGTTTTGGGACAATTCTAATGGATAAGGATGTAGTTTAATATTGTTAAATTTACTTAGTTTCATGGTCAGACTTTACCCACAAACCTAGTGCCTTAGAATTTTCAAAGAACTTACATACATTGTAACAAATTTAATCTTCGCACCCACACGGAGCAGTGGACATATTTCTTAGATGACAAAAATGTGAGGCTCAGCAAGGCTAAAGGACATGTTCAAGTAAGAATTAAATAAAAGAATCCACGTAAAATATTTAGCACAGTGTTTGGCACAAAGCAGCCTATTCAGGGGGCTTTAGCTATTATATTATAATAATGACTGGGTGGAAAGCCAGGAGCAGGCAGAGATCCTATTCCCAGAATCTCCTAGGAAGCCAAGGGGGCTGCTCCAGCAGCAATTATTTTAAAAATCCGAACTACACAAAGTCCATGGGTCAGCCTCACCATCCCTGGCATGCGAAAGATGCTATCCATTATTTTTATTTTATAGCCGATTCAATCCTGTCTGACATACACATTTCCAGCTATGAAAGAGGCTTAATCTTTTAATTTTCTCAAATATATTTGCTTAAACACATTTATATTGCCCCAGATTGCTGCATCTCTGTTTCATGATGTGAAAGAGCAAAGTAACCAAATTCTGTCGTGTATGTTCTGGGCCCTGATGAATTTTTTCTAGAATGAGGTGTCTAATTACAGAACCAGTAAAAAATAAATAAATAAAAAATAAAAAAAAATTAAGGATTAAAACTCAATAAAGCTATGTCTACGGATATTAATCTGATAGATATTCCCACTGAAACTGCACAACCCCTGTAGGCCACATGGCTTCTCAGCAACCCACCAAAGTGGGAGGACTTGTTTTGTGTTTATGGCACACCGGGACTCTGATATGCCCAGGGCAATGTTTAAAATTATCTGAAGGGAAGAAGGTCCATAGCCCTAAGTATATTTGTTTAGACTATCCTAATAATGGATTCAGAAACAGTGAACATCACCCTCAGATAGCCCGTTTGCTTTCTAGAAATCAAGACAATTATTCAATCAGCTGAAGGCACAAACACTATGGAATTGTTTCAGGTTATGGGAAGGTGAAAAAGAGCAAAAAGAGAGGCATTTATTTTCTAATTTATAAAGACCAAGATAGTAATTGCTCATCCTCTTGTCTAGGGGATCAAAATATAAAGTTATGCTACCATTTCACATCTTTTATATGTGACAGAACTCTCTTCTAAAAATTTAATCATTGTTTCACATGTATTTCAAGTGAAATTATCATAGCTCAGTTTGGAGCAAAAAGTTTTCCCAGTCCGATTCTAGTCCAACACAATTCTACTCCCCCAGTTCATGTGAAGGACAAAACACTGCATAGATTAAGTCGCCCGAGTATGTACTTCTCTACTAATTGCATAAAAACAAATAATTTTAATCCTTTTAAATATAATTTGTATATACAATAAAACCCAGATCAGCCAAAATATTAGAGAATTTAGAGCTCTGGTTAATAAAATCCTCTGACATAACTTAGAGGTCACCAGAAAATACTTTATCAGCCTTGCTTGTGATTAAAAATTGTCCTATGTGCCCAAATCCAGGTCATGCCTTAACCAACAGGTTTTTGTTTTTTGTTTTTAAAGATTTTATTTATTCATTCGACAGAGATAGAGACAGCCAACGAGAAAGGGAACACAAGCAGGGGGCGTGGGAGAGGAAGAAGCAGGCTCCTAGCAGAGGAGCCTGATGCGGGGCTCGATCCCATAACGCCGGGATCACGCCCTGAGCCAAAGGCAGACGCTTAACCGCTGTGCCACCCAGGCGCCCCAACCAACAGGTTTTAACCACCATAATCAAACACAATTCCGGTACCCCTGAATGCTACTGTATGCTGCTCACATGTTTTTCGATGGAGATAACAGTTCTGCGCAACACTTTCCCAATCTCCGTATTCTTCTTAGTTACTTACTAGTCTCATTGATGCTGTGTGAGAAGAATTTTTAAAAAGTCGTCCAAATTCATTAACTATATAACAATATATTGCCCCATGAAAAATGGCATTATTGTTTTGACAAAATTAGGTTAGTAACATGTGAACTGTATCAATGTTATGTCCAGTAGAAATAAGGCTCATACCCGATTTTTAAATGTGGAGCATTTTAAATTTAGAAGCACTGAAATTAAAGTAAGGGTTTCTACAGACGAAAAGGTTTCTAAGACTGGTATAGGGATGACAACTCAGATTCAGGGTAAACCAGTAAATTTAGCTTACATCAATGTTCCAAAGGAAGTCAAGATGGAGAAATAGTTCAGAACTACTTAGGGAGATCAGGGAAGGCCCGAACCACTGCACTGACAGAAACACAGTCTCTGACAAAATATACTCCTGCCCTTAATATGGATATCAATTTCATAGGGAATATACCTTGCTCTAAAAAATCCCACTCTAGAAAAGTTTAAACGATAAAATTTTCTTTCATTCAGGTATCCCAAAATCTTTGGTAAAACCAGGTCTAATTTGTATCTGAGGAATTTTCAAAGTCAGTTATTAAAATGAGCCGATTCCTTAACATCTCTATTCCCTGAAACACATGAGTTCTGACAGGCAACCTACCTTTCCTCACAAGGAAGGTGGTAATCCACAAAATGCAAAAGAGTAATCAATAGCAATAAGCAATTAAGATAGATGTTAAAACTCACTAGGTTTGTTTTTATGCTACTTAGTAAGCTTCCTTACTGAGGATTTCAGTAAAGTGATTTAGATTTTATTATTACTTTAAGCACATTAAAATGCCTGTGTTCACTTTATAAACCCTCTGCCCAAAGAAACTGCTGCACTCAGATTTGGTGGTTAATATAATCAGGTTAATATGTTAAAAAGAACTTGACACGGAAATTATTAATGAGTAGAACAAGGTCACTACTTCTGAGCTGAGGTCACTTACAAAGAATGCACAAATGAAATTAAGGTTGACTTTATTTACTTGACTATCTTCTTACATTGGATTCCTTTGGCAACATATCTTTAAACATTTAAAGCCCTGTTTACAAGGAGGCTCTGTAAGAAGCTTCAAACCATTATGTCCCTAATTGAATTCCCCAGGAGTCCAGTAAACTCAGAGGAATAAAGAAAAATCCTAACATTTGCTAAATCATCTCAAAACATATTTCACTGCAAGGTTATGTGACCTGTTTCTGAAGTTCAAAGATGAATGAGAAAATACTACTGAATGCTTCATTATTTAAACTCAAATCAAAAGGAATCTTACCTATTAGCAGTGAGCTAATTAAATCAGTCCCGTTTTAACTTTTCTTCCAGGAGAAATCAGACAACAAACAACAGTAACATTTTATAGTGTATGTGACCACTGTCCCAGAGCATGAAAGCTCCCAGGAGGAGGAGGGAAGGGTCTTTAACCAAAGACAATTATTTGCAGTAAAGGTATGAGAGAGAGGGGACAAAAATTTGTGGTCCTCAGGGAAAGTAGCATTCTGTCTGCGAATTCAGAACAAACCAAGTGGAAAAAGAGAAAGCAAAAGTTTTTAGCAACCAATGAGTTTGTGAACGTGCCCCCTTCCCAATTAACTTCCCAATTCTAAATTTACGGGAAAATCAGCTTTTATGATCGTTTTATTCATAGTTCCTTTGTAGGCTCCCGTGTTTGTTGTGACTACTAAGCAAAAACATGGGGATCTTAGCATTTCCAAAAGAATGTTAAATTCCTCTCTACTTACCTGGTTTGTATGTTATTCCAGGGGGGAAGAGGAAGCCCTGCTGGGCGGCAGCAGCTGCTGCCAGGGTCCGCTGGTCATGTGGAAAAATTGGGATCATGAGCGGAGGCATGTGACCCTGAACCTGCTAAACAGAAGAGAGCCTATGATCAGACAGAGAGCAAATGTATGCCAAGAAGTATTTGTTTTTCACTCCTGCTGCTGTGCTGGTACCCAAACAGCCACCCACTTCTGACTTCATTCCAAATCTGCTCCCTGAGAAAACGCAGGCAAAAGTTACCAAGTCCCTGTTCTTAGATCCCATTAGCACTACAAGGACACAATCTCCTTGTGAATTTGCCTCATCCCTGCTTCCACCAAAGTGTGGTGAATGGTTTTCTTTTATCTCGACTCTTTTCCTTTTTCCTTCTTTTTTTTTTTTTAACAAAACAACTGGAAGAAGTAAGTTTGCTTCTTACACCATGCAATGTTGAAAGGTTTTGTCCTTTCGTGCTTTGCATTCTGCCCTTTATTGGGAAAGCAGTATTTAGTATCCTTGGTCAGAAAATAATATCTAATTGTTATATATTCCAAAAGCGGTATCTCCCCAGTCTAGGTATCTTATTTCAAAGCCTTACCATATTATGTTAAACATACAGCTCTTCAGATTTAAGGCTACTACATCTTGGCTCCCAATTAAACTAATATTCTTTGCCATACACACCTCGATGTAACATATAAATTGCTTGTCTGGCTTAGCAGTTTTACAGCTTTATGCACTTCCATGTAGCTCAGTAATTATGGAGTTGTATTCAGAGAGCATTTCATAATAAATCCTACTATATCAAATTTCATTTGACCTCAATAAATGTATCAAAGAGCACAAAAATGCAAAATAAAAAATCTTCACTCTATATCAGTATTTGTATTCCATATAAAGAAAATAAGAGCGATGACAAAATCATGCCTGTGAAATCACATTTTAATTTCCTAGCTCTCTTTTTTACTCTATGCATGCTCTGTGCATACTCTGATTCCAGGAGAGCATCACAGGAAGGTTTTGTCCGGGCTTTTAGTGCATGATTTTATAGGCCAAACTACAGGACTTTTGTTATTTAAAGATCAAAACTAGAATGTCCTAACAGAAGTGATCTTTAAGTTCAAACTGGGTCTTTGGGCTCTTTACTCATATAAAAAAAGAAAAAAGCTGCATTATAGCCTGTTTAACATTTACCAATAATTTTTACCAAAGAGACAAACATTTACCAATAATTCTACCAACCCCCAGCCCTTCCCCTGTTTAAATTCTTAGATCTCTTCAGGCAAAATTCCGTATACTGGCCGATGACCCTGTTTAAATAGCGCCAGCTTGCCTTGTCCTGTCCCTGTTCCCTCCACAGCCAGGGACATGGTGCAAAAATGCTTCCGTGTGGGTCTAAGAGGTTTCATTTACCAACAGTTTTTCTCTAGGGAAAGCCCTAAGATGTGGGTTAATAAAGGGCAAGCAAAAAATAAACACTTTACAGTATTTTTCTGAATTCATTTCTCAGGAAAATCAACTTATAATAAAAAGGTCTTTGTGCAATTACTACCTTGCCAGTGGGGCGTGAAAGAAACTAGCTTTGGGCAGCTATTTCTACCATTTTAGCTGAGGTAAGCCCGAGTTCTGTACGTTGGAGTACAAACCCAGCCTGCGTAAGTTGAAGCTGATCCCCTCGTGTCCAGGTCTTGCCTTTAACTCTGAAGAAAAGCACTTGGTTTGCTGTTCAACTCCAGCTTGCTGTGACCTGATGCAAACCTGAGATGTCAAAGATGAGGGCACTGTTCTATGTCAGAAAATAAAAGTCTTTTTTGTAGGTGACTGTTGTTCAGTGCAAGAGTACATCAAAGGAAATCATTTCATTTACTTCTAGAAATATGGTTCCTAGCATGCATCTAGAACAGCACAGATGCTTTATGCTCTAAAGGGGAACAAGAAAGTGAGAAGTCTAGGCATCGTATTTATTTATTCTTTCCTTCTTTTTAACGAACACTTATGAAGTTATTCTTACATGCTATGGATCTTGAGAAGTAGCTGAAAAACTGGAGGCTGTTAAGCTTGGGAGAGAGAAGATACAAGGTTATCTTCATATGGCAAAAGAAGTAGATTAACTCTGAGCAGTTAAAAAGGGTGGAACAAGACTCAGAAGAAAGAGATTTTAAGGGAAGCTTAATGTAAAGAAGAATTTTCTAAAAATGAGTTATTCAACAATCACTCCGATTAAAGAGGCCATGTGTGTCATTTCCCTAGAGGTGGCCGAGTAAAGGCTGTATACCCATACGGTAGAGACACTTTAGAGGCTAAGCATAAGTAAAAACCTGACTATAGAGCCTTTTCAACTTTATAATTCCGATTTTTTTCAAGCTCAGCATTAGGAAGATAATATGATGTAGTCATTCCTTCATTCATTCGTTCACCACACATTTGTTCAGAATCTACTATGCCTACAAAGGCTTTGCTGTCAAACAACTCGGAGCTTAACTCTTTATACGGCCATTTCCTTGGCTGTGTGATCGAGAACGGTTACTTAACCTTTCCGTAGTCTGCGTCTATTTCTTCATGAAAAGCTAATGATACTTCCTTACATGGTTACTGTGAGGATTAAACAGACCAAAAAGTAACACTTGTGGCACAGTGACTGGCACAAAATAGGCGCTTGGGAAATGTTAGAGCCTTGCTTTTTTCTTACAATAGTTTGCATATTCAGTTCTAGAAAATTATCAAATTATTGAAAAGAAAAAAACAAGAAATAGTGGCTCTTGCCCATAACTCTACTTCAAAAAAGAAAACATGAACCAACTAAATAATTCAGTTTGACAGGCAGAGGCTTGTCATGTTCTTAGCAGACACTAGCCCTCAGAGAGCATTATCCCACCGCAAGCATCTAGAAAACCATGAAAAAGAAGGGGTGGGATTACAAGGATCACGTGAAGATGGAATTTGGGAACTTTGCTGTTATTCATTACACACCATCTTAGGAAGAAAACATAATTTTACTTCTACATTGATGCCCGAGCTCTTCAGATCATGAGACAACATAAAGGGATCAATGGCAATTAAGCATCAGACTTGATTCTTGAAGTTTGGTGTCTGAAGATATTTCTTTTGTAACTAGCTATGTACATGAGATAACTAAGTAAACCATCTAAGGTCACCTTCAATGCCAAAGAGCTGTAGGTGTTTCCTATTAACATAAGTTAATAGGAAGTTCCTTTCCATCCATCACCCTCTACAAAGTAGGATATGTTAGAAACTTTCAATGCTAACTATTAATTCAGAGGCAGTTTCAATAAATTGAGGGATAAAGTAAATAAGAAGGGGGACAGAAGACATTGCGAAAGCAAAGCGATGATAGAATCAGAGTTTGGAACAGAGCTTAGAGTTGATCTAGCCTTGTAGTTTTCAAAGTGTGGTACCTGACCAGTAACATCAGCAATGCCTGAGAATGTCATAAAAGCAAATTATCAGGCTCTACCCCAGATCTATGAATCAGAAACTCTGGGAACTGGGTCTATCAATCTAATATTTAGACTAAAATTAAATCCAGGGCAGTGATTCTCAAACTTTAGTGTGTATCCAGTTCAGCCACAGGGCTTGTTAAAACAAAGACTGGCCAGCCCTACCCTCAGAGCCTCTAAACCAGTAGATCTAGGTGGGGTCGGAGAGGGTACTTTCCTGCCAAGTACCCAGGTAAAGCTGGTGCTGCTGGTCCAGGGACCACTCTCTGAGAATCACTAATCCAATTCAAACCTCTCAGTTTACACATAGGGAAACAGGGGGCTAGAGAAGCTAAAAGACATGGCCTGAGATCACAGTGCCTATGACAGGGCTGGATCTGGAATCCAGAACGGCCCATCACCCTGACCAGTGCTTTTTCTGCTACATTGCATGGGCTTCCATGAGAGAAAACAAAAAACACATGTGTATGCTCTTTGGGTAGAGAAAATCTGGAGGTCTGCAACCAAAAATGATTTTCTATTTCAGATGTGTATTGTTGGAGTACAGATAGTACGTTGCTCAGTTTCAGTTTGTTGTTTCTTCTCTCTTAGTTTGTACCCAGAAAAATTTGATCACATCTATTGTCATTAATTTCAGTAACTTATTATAATACAGTCATTAGCAATGATCATTCAGCTCTGATTGATAAAATTGCCCTTAACTTATTTTAAGTAAAACAATGATATGAAAAATCAAAATGCCCCTTATTAGAGACAAGCCGAGATACCCAGTAGCAAATAGAATCTAGGCCAAGAGAAGATGATGAAGCGCTCCTCTTGTAAGTCTAATTGCAGAAGTGATAGCAGTGATGATGATGGTAAAGATAATCATCCTCTTCATCACAGCTGCTAATATTCTCCAGTATTTCCTATATATCAAGCACTGAGAAAGTGATTTACGTAATCTATCTCATGTAATCCTCAAAACTCTATGAGGTATTTACTATTATTCTCGTCATTCATTTAATGAGGACAAAATCATGAGAGGCTCAGTAACTCAGCCAACTAAAAAGTGGTGGAGCCAGGATTCAAGTCCAGGTTTGTCAGACTCGGAGTCTATACTTTCAAGTACTACACCGTATTAACCATCAAGTCATCTTTTGTTAAACAGACCTAAATGAGATAAGGAATATAATTCTTTGTAATAACAATTGACTGGAAGTTTGATAAAGATAATTGTAAATTCACATGCATTTGTAATAAATAATACAGAGAGATCCCATGAGTCTTCTCCCCCCAGCGGCAATAACTTGAAAAACTGTAGTATGATAATCACAACCGGGGTCCTGACATTGATAAAATCCAACCACCTTATTCAGATTTCCCCAGTGTGATATTATTTTAAAGGAATTATATGTCTTCAAAACTCACAAGGGTAATGGAGGTCTATGAATACTTTCAACTACCACCTTTTACAGAAAGCTGACCAGTATGGCCCAGTGCAAATAATACGAGAAGCAAGCATGTATTAAAGCAACGATTTCCACCTTTCATAGATTTCCATTTACTGTACTTACTAGAAAATTATTGATTGGAGGTGGGACAGAAATGGAAAGCAAAGACAAGGAACGGAGGAGAGGTGAGGAAAGAGGGCTTGGTAGCCACACAAGAACCACACAAGCATCTAAAATATTTTTCTCCTGTTAAAGTTGTGAATTAAGTTTGCTGCATTGAGTGTCAGGGCTTAAGGCAAACAAAGAATTGTGATTGTACAGAAAAGCCCCACCCTGCTCTGGAGAATGTAAGTCTGCCTTTCCCCTTCCTTCCCATCATCCTGTTCTCCCATTTGATGACACGCCAGGGAAGGCAGTCACACTGGAAACAACAACTTCCAAAAATACTTTACTAAAGAATAAAAACTAATAGAATTCCCCTCATTCCATCAAAGAATGACCAGTCTCCACATGTCTTTTCCCAGAAGTTATCAAAATTTCAAATAGCATCTTCTTTTCTTGAAAGCGTAGCTTTCCCTTAGCACAAATTCAAAAGATCTTTTCATTATTCCATAGGTAAAACTGATGTGGTTAATACAAAGAGGAAAATTTGATGTGGCCAAAAATACATCCCTGAGCATGAAGCTGCATTATTTTAACTGCTTTGCAAGTCAGCAGTAACAGGCTGGGGACGAGAAACCAGAAACTCCATCATAGGTGAAGCTTAGTCAGTGCGTCATGAAAGAAACGAACCGCGGGTGCCAAAGCACACTTGTCCACCAATTTTAAACTTCCACAATCCCTGGCCAAAGTGTTGCCCTTTTGGAGAAAGTGGGGAACACATTCTTGATCAAACAGGCTACATGCCCAGAAATTTTAATTGCTCGGTGTTCCACGCATCTTTCAGACAATCGAGACAGCAGCAGATGCGCGTGAAACACTTAGGTTCTGTCTCTTCCTATTCGTAAAACAGCATTGTTGCATCAACACTTATCCCCTTTGTTTTCTCTGGGCTAAGTTGTTGATGATGCCATTTTTTGCCATCTGCCCCAGAGCTTCATTAAAGATACATGAATGGGCTAACTGGCCTGATATCTTGTGAGGAACAGGTGCTATTGTTTGTCCCTGAAGACTTGTACTAAAGATATGACTCAGAATACTTGAGAAAGAGCATCTGCAGCAGTCAGTCAGAGAGCAACTTGGCAGAGACCTGGCTATGCGCTAATATGCAAACAGAGTGACACTCAGGGGGACTCATTTTCTCTTTCATGAAGATTATTTAACTTTTTTGATGATGGGAAATACATATTTGTATTGAAAATCATGACCATATTAATGTCTATTACTGAGTTAAAAACAGTGAGCAAGTGAAGATCATTTTAACGCTTATTTCTAGTAAATCGTTCCTTATGTGGTTTAATTGAAGAAAGCTTCTTTAATCTGTTGGAAGGAATGTTTCCAATGTTTGTAAATGATGACAGAGAAAGAGAGACAGAGATAGAAAACGCGGCGTAAGAAAGAACAATTGGAGAGGGAGAGGGGGACATGGAGGGGATTTCCTAAAGGCCCTGTTCTTTATTGCAAAGAATAGCTGAGTCATTGGTATGAAGTGTTACCACTGTACAAGCCTCAGTATCTATAGAGTGAAAGAAATAAAGGACCCAGAAACCTTGCATGAAAAACCTCAGGGT
The DNA here is from genome assembly GCF_017311325.1 of Ursus maritimus. Classification (NCBI taxonomy): domain Eukaryota; kingdom Metazoa; phylum Chordata; class Mammalia; order Carnivora; family Ursidae; genus Ursus; species Ursus maritimus. Next base: position 5,091,337 of record NW_024424786.1, read on the forward strand.
CAGGGAGGTGTCTTCTTAGTGCCAGAAAGTACACGCCGAACTGTACATGGATCTCAGTTAATTCTGGAGAGTGAGGAGGGAAAGGATCTCATTGATAGGCTGAATTCATGCCTTAACACAAACCCTTTTCCAACCATTTTTGCCTACAACCTGTCTAAAATATTGACTATGGTTTGCCCTGCCTTAGAAAGCGTGACGCAGTAGTCAGCATATTGAACTTCTCTTGGTTGGAAGTACACAAAGGAGCCTTATATTGTATATGGTCTACTGCTTATTCATAATCATCTCTCACCAAATAAATTGAGTGTCCTGAATGGCCTGTGACATTTATATTTCTACATGCTCCACTGCTCTTATCACAAGGCTGAGGATACAGTAGGCGTTTCGTGTCAACTGATCAATGAGAGAACCACCTAAGTAAGACCTAACAACCTGTTTTCTGAGCACCAATATCCACAGAGTAGTTAATGGTATACCCATCCATAAGTAGGTGAATGCAAACAATTACTTTTATTATTATGAAAGATAATAATAATAAAGTGACTTAAAATAAATCTTGATATCACCCTGTTTGCTTTTCATTTTCTTATTTAGCAAATCTCTGGCTGCTACAGCTAACAGAGGCTAGCAAATCTTTGCTTGTAGACAATCTAGCTCTAGCAGGAGAAAAAAATCAACTTTCATCAGGAACAATTCTGGGACGAGAAAGAGTATTTGAGAACACAAGAGTCCCATCTTCCCAGATGTTTCCCACCAACTTCCAGTGGATATACATTGAAAAAAATGTGGCTGCATCCTGAAGTCCTGCTTTGCTTTTGTTTATTTGTTTGTTTGTTGATGGCAAAATATTCTGTCCCTTCCCCCCTCACATCTCTGTCTCTCTCTCTCAGGTCCCACGGATAGTACACAAAACACCTTGTTACCATTGTTAACATTCATCTTTACTTAGTGCAATTGCTTCCAAGAACTTTGCATACTACTGCCACCACTCTTTTCAAAATCCTCACTAAGGGCCAAGAAAAACCCTGGAAAGGTAGAACAAATTCAAGATATTATAGTTCCAAGACATCCTTTTAAAAACGCAGGCATTATTCTTTCAAAGTCTTACGTTTTAGTTTAAACCTTAATGAAGAGCTAACTTTACACTTATGATACATGCTTTTCTCTATGTATATTATACTTTAATAAGAGGTTAATTTAAGGAAAAAACAGAAAATAACTTCAGTATTTGACTTGTCTTTATTCATTTACACTGTTAAATATATGTAATAAAATATCTAAAATATTCACAGGAGAAATAGAAAAGACGTATCTTGCCCCCAGCTTCACTATGTCCCCACCCTCACTACCAAGAGTAAGACATGCAAACAAAGCATTCTTTCACTAGGTTGGTCTTTAAGATAGTTGTTTAAATCCACATCATAGTCTAGCGTTTTCCAGGTCTCTTCCGTGGTTACACAGGACAGAAACGATCATTGAGAGGACAAGCACAAAGACTCCTATCTATCAGGTCAATAGACCACGTTGTAAAAATCTTCTTTAGGTACATATTCAGGGAGAAATGTTAATAGCCCTGAAAGAGTCAATCTTGTCCTCTGCATTAACACCTCTTTTTATATTCTCAGCCTACTGTACACACCCACTCAATTCGCATTTTCTAAAATGGGCAAATATCTCATTAATCTACCAGGATCATCAGTAGTCAAATGTCATTATTTTACGTTTCACTCATTTGTACATTTTCTGTTTAAATATTGAATTTTCAAAGAAAAGAACATGGATTCAGCACTAATGTAATCATAATTCCTAGCATCTTTTACTTATCTGTCCCCTCACTATCTGAAATAAAGAGCTCCACATGTACAAGATGACCTCTTACACTCCTAAGAAACATGCTACTTCATAAAGGAAGTCAGCAGAGTCTGTCCTCAATCAGCTATTCGGCAGCCACTTACTGAGCACCTAGCACTATCTGATGGTATGCTAGGTAGGCACTGGGAATATAAAGATACCATAGAGAAGTCTATAGCCTTATTTTATCAGGTAGTGGTGTTAGGTTTGTTTTCACTTATATAGCAGTATAAATCATCCGGTTTGTCAGCTTACTTTGCAATAGGGTCAACAGAGAAAGGAAAGGTATGCTTAAAAAGAAAACTAAATTACAACAAAAATTCCATTAGGTATCTTTTCATGGTCTTCCTATGGCCTATAACCTAGAAACATTTTGAGACTATTTATGAGGACAAAAGTCAGATTACTTTATAAAATGGATGATAAATGTTAATTAAATGTGTTTAAATTATCTTACTATGTTTTAAGAAACTCTCACCAGGAGGGAAGTAGAATATCCTGGCCACAGAGAAATTAATAAAACATGTTATGCAAAAGTAAAATTTATGATTCATTTGGAATTAGATATCTACCACCTTTTCAATCCATACAAATGCATAATCTTGTCAATTAAATATTATTGTTAAGGTCTAGTAGTATGTTAAAATCACTTTAAAGTGCAACTAAGGAAAATTCATGTGTGTTTATTACTCCTTAAGGATCTATTAGTGGGTATTTTATTCAGATTCGTGCTGTAAAATCTGCATAAACTCAGCATATTGTTATCCCCATGTGTGCATTTGTTTGGTTAAAGCAGAACAGCAAATCTCAATTTTTGCAACTTCTGGAAAAGTCAAGAGAACTAAAACAGTCTTAATTTTAATCAGATACAAACAGTTATCACTACAGAAGTGAAGAGTTGACTATTATGCAAATAGTCACAGTTAGTGGTCACCAGGCCATCACAGAAGACTGAGCTATTCAATTACTTTAGATATTTCCAAAGACTAGTGAAGATGAATGCTTCTTCTCCACCCTGTCTTATTTCCACAGGAGTATGAAACATATTAGAGACTAATGATTGTTGTTCTCAAATGGAAACCCCATTAAATACACAATGATCAAAATGTTTGGCCAAGATGGAAATTAATTTTTTTCAAATTTTGTATAAATGCCATATAAATATGGGAACATTGTGAAGAATGCAGCATTCCTTTCTTTGTAACAATCAAATTCAGATATAAACCTTTCATAAACTTTTGACCTGTAATGAAGGCAAGCTGGCTTTTACCCCTGAAGCATTTTACACAAGCTTATTCTGTTAGCAATGACCAGAGTTCAATTATTAAATACCTCCTCCAGAAATGCAGGTTTACATCTTAGACTACAAGTCTTGTTAAAATTACGCACAACTTAAAGGCAGGGACTTTGTATCTCCCCAGGGTTTAGTAAAAGTCCCTCTCTTGCACAGAGTAGGGACTCAACAAATATTTGTAATATAAACACATTAAAGAAATTTCATTCTCTGTTATTTAAAAACTAAGCCACAGAATTCTCATTTTTTAATCTCTGAATCAATTCAATGTCCTTTCATCATTTGCAATCCTCAAATCGAAGCAACGGAAATATGCATCTGTTCCAAACATACTTCATCACAGCAATCTTTTCTTTTGGCATGCCATGGTCAGATTCTGAAGTTGGTGTGAGAATACAAACATTGACTTTATTCATTCATTTGAAAATATTTTTTAATGACCGAGCTCTCCTAGTACATCTCTTGAAACTTTTCTATAGTATAGAGAGGGCTCTAAGCTTCTTTAATGATTTCATCATCATCAATTGCAATCCTTACTGACAGAGATGATAAGCTCTTCTCACCAGAAGAGCCAAGAATACAGTTTTCCAGAATAATAATAAAAAATTTGTTTGTTATATCACAGTGGACTGGTTATACAATATAGAATGAATGACAGAAAAATATTTAAGCATCAGCTATCGTGGAGAATAGAAGCAGTTTCATCTGCAGTGAACTCTGAACAGAACATAAATGAGATGTCGAAGCTAATGACAGCTGGGACTCAGCCATGGCAAGCTGACCTTCCCTAGAAGTATCAATGAGAGGGGCACCTGGATGCCTCAGTTGGTTAAGCGTCTGCCTTCGGCTCAGTCATGATCCCAGGGTCCTAGGATGGAGCCCTGGGTTGGGCTCCCTGATCAGCGGCGCATCTGCTTCTCCCTCTGCCCCTCCCCCTTTTCATACTCTCTCTCACTGTCTCGCTTACATTCTCTCCCTCTCTCTCATAAATAAATTTAAAAATCTTAAAAAAAAAAGTATCAATGAGAAATGGTGCCTGATAATGTAATTGGGGTGGGGGCCAGAGAGGTAAAGTAAGGGGATCGTTATAAAGAAATGGATACTGAGTAAAAGCATAAATAATAACTATACCACATGAAATAACCTGCAGGTTTTCACTCTTTATCATACTCTAATACATGCAACTTTAATGTCACTTTGGAATGTAACCTACAGCTCCTGCCCGGCCCTCAGCATCTGCACTTCTACTAATACATACACATTTACACACACTTCTACACCTGCCACCCCAGCTAAATGCACAAGTGTGTCAACACTGAAGATGATGTAAGGATAAGCTACCATGTTGATTTAAAAAGAGACATTTTCTTTATTTTTGTATTTTGATTTAGTACTATGTTCATATTAAATAACTTAGATACAATAAAGAAATGTGTCTATTAAAAAAGGTAACGTCCAAACTCCCTAGCCTAGTCTGGCATTGAAATCACCCTACAAGATGTTCTTAATGTACCTCTCAAGGTTGTTTCCTACTACCTTTACCATCTTTCCTGTCTTGATTTCTACAGCTTCTAAGTCTTTGCTCAAGCCATTTCTTCTCACTTACATATAGAACGATCTTTCCTCTCCTCTTTGCCTTCCCCCAGTTCAGCTCAAATTCAACTCCTCCATGAAAATCCTCCAAGCATGAATTTCTTTCCCTCTGTCAAACTTTACCCTGCATATACTGTATTGAATTTTTTAATGGTTTTCATTTCAATTTTCCACTATTCTAGGCACCAGAGAAATAGGAGTACACAAAATCCCCTACCATTATCTACGAGGGAAGACAGACAACATACAAATGAATGTGTATATGTATGTTTGTATACACACACATAAGCAATTATATAAAAATATAACAGTTCATAATTGATGCTGTATCTTAAATTTCTTTTTATCTGGAAAGGAATAGAAACCCAGGCCCAAAAAGAAATGGGATGATATGCTGGTCCATTCAGGTCAGTAATAATAAAAAAAAAAATAACCAGGATTCAAAGTGGAAAATAAATACATTGAATTTTCCAACATTCTTAAAGTAAGCAATCCTACTGAGAAATTATAATATTCCTTTATCTTCTATTTTAATGTATTAATTTTTAATTTGCTCCATTTAAAACACAGTATTACACGTAGCCCTTGATGACATTTCTTAATGGTAAGCAAATAAAGAAGAAAGAAGAGCACTGTATGTCTTAGATTTAAAATTTTAGCCAATCTTCTATACCACCAAAGAAATAAAGGTAGCATTAGATAGGTTTGTCCTAATTACAAGATGTTAAGAAAAGAGAAAAGAAAAAAAAAGAGAAATGAAATGAAAAAAGACATGAGAGGAATGAAAAGAAAAATATGAAAAGAAATATAAAAGAGTAAAGATAGAAGAGAAGAAAGAGAAGGAGGGAGGAAGTAAGCAAGAAAGGATATTGTGGAATTTTCAGAAAAGCAGTGCTGTCTTTTATATCCACAATTTTTACCTGATAACTGCTCACTCAGTCCCTCATGCTTCAACAAATGTAAACTCCAAACCTCAGTGTGATACTTACCTTACAAATATTTTGCAAAGAAAAGCTCCTTGCAAAATAGAAATTGCAATAAAAACTTTAATTAAAAAGTTAATTATATCACAATAGCATCAAGACCTATAAATTAATTAGGAATAAATTTAACTAAGGAGGTAAAAGGTCTCCACTGAAAACTACAAGGTATTGATGAAAGGAATCAAAGACACAAATAAATGGAAAGTTATCCCATGTTTATGATTGAAAGAATTAATATTGTTAAAATGTCAATACTACCTACAGCCATCTATAGATTCAATGCAATCCCTATCAAGATTTCAATGGCATTTTTTAACAGAAGTAGAAAAAAACACTCTTAACATGTACACAGGACCACAAAAGACCCCAAAGCCCAATGGAATCCTGAGAAAGAACAAAGCAGAAGGTACTACACTTCCTAATTTCAAGGTATACTATAAAGCCATGGTCCTCAAAAGAGTATGGTACTGGCATAAAAACAGACATACAGACCAAGGGAACAGAACTGATAGTGTAGAAATAAACTTAACCATATACAATCAACTAATATGTGACAAGGGAGCCAAAAATAATCAATGGAGCAAAGACAGTCTCTTCAATAAATGGTGATGGTATAACTGGATATTTTGATGTAAAAGAACAAAACTGGACCCATATCGTTCACCACTCACAAAAATTAGCTTGAAATGGATTAAAGACTTAAATGTAAGACCTGAAACCATGAAACTCCTAGAAGAAAACTTAGGAGTAAAACTCCTTGCCATGGGTCTTGGTAATGAGTTTTTGGATATGACACCTAAAGCATAGGCAATAAAATAAAAAATAAAGAAGTGGGACTACATCAAACTAAAAAGCTTTTGCACAGCAAAAGAAACCACTAACAAAAAGAAAAGACAACCTGTGGGATTGGAAAACATATTTGGAAACCATAAATCTGATAAGGGGTCAATATCCAAAATACATAAAGAACTCACACAAACAATAGAAAACAAAACAAAACAAAAAACCCAAAACCCAATCAAAAAATGGACAAAATACCTGAATAGACATTTCTCCAAAGAAGATATTTGAAAAGCCAACAGGTGCATGAAAAGATGCTCAATATTACTAGTCATTAGGGAAATGCAAATTAAAACCACAATGAGATATCACCTTATGCCTATTAGAATGGCCATTATAAAAAAGACAGATAACAAATGTTGATGTGGATGTGGAGAAAAGGAAACCTTTGTGCACTGTTAGCGTGAATTTAAATTGGTACAACCACTATGAAAACCAGTATGGAAGATTCTCAAAAAATTAAAAATAGAATGCCCTTCTGATTTGGCAATTCCATTTCTGAAAATATATCCAAAGGGAATGAAAGCACTAACTTGGAAATATATCTGCACCCCATGTTCACAGCAGCATTATTTATAGTAACCAAGCCATGGAAACAACTTAAGTGTCCACTAATGAATGAATGGATAAAGAAGTTGTGGTATATACATAATATGGAATATTATTCAGCCTTAAAAAAAAAAAAAAAGATGGGAATTCTACCATTTGCGACAACATGTATGGACCCTGAAGGTATTACGCTAAGCGCAATAAGTCAGACAGAGAAAAGAAAGACAAACATGATCTCATATGTGGAAACTAAAAAATGAAACAAGACAAAACAAAAATTTAAACTCAGAAAAAGAGCTCAGACTTGTGGTTAGAGATGGGTCTAGGGGAACAGGGGAACTGGAGGAAGGTGGTCAAAACATAAAACTTTCAGTTATAAGATAACTACTACGGGTGTAATGTACAGGGTGACTACAGCTAACACTGTTGTATAATATATAGGAAAGGTTTTGAGAGAATAAACCCTAAGAGCTCTCATCACAAAGAGAAAATAACTTTTTTTCTTTATTCTTTTCTTCTTTTTTTATCTATGTGAGAAGATGGATGTTAGTTGAACCTACTGTGGCAACTACTTTGCAATATGTGTAAATCAAACCATCATGCTGTATGTTTTAAACTTATACAGTGATGTATGTCAATCATTTCTAAGTAACGCTGGAAAAATTAATTACAAAAAATTTAATTAAATTAAGATGCATATATATATTTTTTTAATTTGAGAACTCATGAACTGCTTTAAATTGGAATTTAAACTGAAAATTGAAAAGTTGTGGATTTAGGCTGCTGACCAAGTTCATATAAGTTCAAGGACAGACTGACCTATCAATGTGCCCTACCATTAACTGTTCATGACTTCGGAGACATGGGACTCAAAATAATATTATAATAACTTATACAAAGGTAGAGATAGATATTTTCTACAAACCAACTCAACCAATTTTGAGACAATTCAACTTAACTTTATAAATTTCTATGGGTAATTATGTGAAACAAAGAGAGACTGGGAACCCCCCCAAATAAAAAAATAGAAAAAAAGAAAAAGACATGTCCCATGATATGTGCGTCACATAAAGTATCTATCCACAGATTTAATTTTTGACTTTAGTGTGCGCTACAAGTAAATTCCTAAAAATGTAATTACAAATTTGTGAACAGGCATTTCCGAAATCCTATTTATCACATCCACAATGATCTAGAATCATGATGACCTAAGCTATAGACAGTTATTTTTAGTTCCACGTGACAACTCCCAAATATGAATGACACAAAGCCCAGATTTCTCTTTAACTCTTCTTAATCTAACAATAAAAAAGGTCAGGTTAGCTCCTTTAAAACCACACTATGATTGTAGTTTCCATGGTAGAATAAGGAGTTGAATCTACATGGAAATTATCAGCCAATAACAATAGGTCTTTGTCCAGCTGTGACTACTTCCCTCTTCTACAACCAGTCCTTATCTGGCTCAGGAAATGCCTGTTTTAACTGACAGGTAGGAGATTAAATCTACAGCTGCTGAAACACAATCTCAGCTCTGTTAGATAGGTTTTCATTGAAAAGCACTACAAACACATAATTTGTTTATGTTGTACCAGCAATCTCTGACAAAGCAGACTGTCTAGCTGAGACAAATGTGGTTAAACCCATTTATTGTATTATTTCTGCTACACAGAACAAGCTCTTAAAACGCAGAAACTAGACAAGGCACAAAGCTCTAGCTGTCTAAAGAAATCAAGAATAGATGACTTCTTGTTACACTAGCCCTTTTTACACAGAAAGCATGTTCTCCCCTGGAAAACATCTATTCCAATTTCTCTTTTAAGTGGGTGGTTCAATTATGTTTATGCTTTCAGTTTTTAAAGTTTCTTTTGTTCCTTTCAGCATAAACAGGCATAAAATCACCTAATCACTGAATATCTCTAGATTTAAGAACATGATGAATATTTATAGCAAGTGCTATATCACCTCCTCAAAAAAATACCCATAATGATAAATTCTAATGACAATCCACCCTTTTTCAATATTTATTGCAAATTCTTATAATGTGATTTGATTTATTTCACTTGATTTAAAAAAAAAGCTTTGCACTTTTAAAGAATATGAACAGTACTTTTTTTTTTTTTAATTAAGGAGTCATGCACAGAGACACCCAATTTTATAAAATAAATGTCAAGGGGGACGTTTTAACAACAACAGTAACAATGAAAGCTGCTAGCCAAGCCATGGAGTTCTTGCTCCAAATTAATAATAGGAACAGAAATAAAATTGTTCCATATCTAAAATCTATTCTTTAGGATAACTTATTTAATTCTAGCATTGAGTATACTGTCTATACATGAACTGTACAAATAAATATTAAAATTTTTGTCTATCTTTCCTAAATCCTAAAAGTTATAATCAACGATAATGAAACAACAGATGGTATACAATATGGTTTTAAAAATAGGAAAACAGATGCTATAACTCAAACTTGTCAAAAATTTTTAGGAAGAGTAGCATAATAAAATAAAGATTATAAAAAGCTATATTTGAAACATGGCCAAAAGGATTATGGTTAGTCACTCTCAAACATGTCACCAATCCCTAAAATCTTACTTTATTTTTCCTTAATCATCATCATAAAAAAGGAAAGTGAGAAAATAATCTTCCAAGTTGGAACATATGTGCCACTTGAAACTCTGAGTTAGTCTTAAAATATAGAAAGTGTGCAATAAACTAGCTGAATCCATGGGGTCTCCCTCAAACAGCATGGATAATGAGGGGAATCCATAACAGACATAAACAATCCCAGAAAGATGTCTAGACCCCACATCATTATGTATGATATATGCCCAAGATATATGGGCATACATTTGAATGTTCAAGTTCAAACTTGGCTTCTATTAGACTGATTCAGTCACAGCATGGGGTTTCTTTAATAAACAAACCTTACTGTTAGAAAATATTGGGGACTCAAATCATGTATTATGCTCCAGCTAGTTAGAGATGTGGTGCTCTAATGCCCTATATCCCTTGAAGCTTTCTTACAACAGACTGTAAATAACAAAGAAAAACCACAGCCTAAGAAAACATATAGAAGTCTTAGGTTTTTGCATTTCAAGTTGGGAGCAAATACTACACAAAGCTAACATCCCAATATATGCTCAAGAATTTACCTTTCCCATTAAAAATTAGAAATAAGTTTAACAATGTGGACCTTAGTTTTTTATCCTCCATAATTCTTAAGGAAGCTGAATGCAGTCACATAAAATATGTAACCAGAGTTATCTATCTCACTACAATAAGTTCTTTGCCATATTTGATATTTAGAAAGCCATTTTCATTTTAAACATAAAAATAAGAAGGCCCAGAGAGGAGAAGTGACTTGTCAGGGCCACAAAACTTGAGAATGGCTAATGCAAAGTTAAAAATAAGGTCCTTAGTCGCCAAGTTCACTGATTTCACAAAATCATAAAATAAAAAGATTTTCAGGGATGAAAAAAGATTTAGAGACTATGTAATCCAGTAATTCTCACCTGGTCAAGGAGCTCTGGTGAGCTTTTTCAGAAATATGTATGCTCTCTCTTTCTTTATCCAGAACCATTGATCAGGCCTAACCACCATGTTTTTATAGAGGAGAAAATGGAGGCACACGGGGATAGTGTGACTTGCCCGTGATGAACTAGTCAAAATCAGCTTAGATTAGAACTAGATCTCCTAACTCCCAGTTCAGGAATTCCCTTTTTTCTTTTCCAGTTTTCTTTCTGCCTCCTTTAAGGTAGAACTTAAACACAAAGATACCCTTTCTGTTACCAGCATTAGTATTAATATTTTTTTTTCTGAGCAGTACTTTTTAATTTAAATTAAGGAGTCATGCACAGAGACACCTAATTTTATAAAATAAATGTCAAGGGGGAGGTTTTAACCTCTGAAACATAATCTATACCACATGACAGAGGATAAAGGCATATTTCAGTTCTACAAAGATATTCTGGCAACACTGATACACAGTGATTCTGATATTTTCCTGTCTTCCTTTTTCCCCAAGTACCCCCTCCCAAATCTGTATGCTTGGGACACACATTAAAATCAATCATGTATTCTTTTTCTTCTTTTTTTTAATGGAGTGAGACCGTGAACTTCTTTGAGAACAGAATCATGGCTTTTCCTCTCATATCCCTTGCAATATACAGAACACAAAGACAGCTTTTAACAAAATATAAATTGAGTTATTTTCCCAAAGGTCAGGGTACTAATTTTAAAAAGCATAAGAGTGGACTGACTAAATGGAATGAAACAGTATATAAAAGAAGATAATGTATCATGACTAAGTAGAGTTTATTTGAGGAATGCAAGGTTGGTTTAACATTTGAAAATCAATAAGTATAATTCATCATAATAAGAGAATAAAATAGCAAAACCATGATCATTTCAATAGATGCAGAAAAAGCGTCTGAAAAACTTTAACACCCATTCATGATAAGAACTTCCAACAAACTTGAATATAAGGTAACCTCAATTTGATTAAGGATATATTTGAAAAATGTACAGCTAACATCATAATCAATGGTGAAAGTCTCTATGCTTTCTTTGCAAGATCGGGAACAGGCAAGAATGTCCACTCTCACCACTTTTATTCAATATTGTAGTGGATTGCCTAGCCAGTTCAATAGTCAGAGGAAAGAAAACACACGCAATTTGAAAAAAAAGACGTTAAACTTAAGCTACAGAAAACAAGATTACAACCATAGAAAATTTTAAGGAGTTAAAAAAAAAAAAACCTGCCAGAACTGAAAAGAAAATTAGGCAAAGTCACAACATACAAGGTCAGTAACAAAAATCAGTTGTCTTCCTATATACTAGATAGACTAGAATAAATGATTAGAAAAAGAAATTCTTTAAAATCCATTTACAATAGGATAAAAAATAAAATACTTAGAAAAATTTAACCAAAATATAGAAGGCTTTTCTACACTGAAAGCTATACAACATTGCAAATGGAAGCTGAAAAAATTGAGAAATATACCATATTCGTGTAATAGATGGCTCAGTATTAAGATAGCAATTCTCCCCCAAATTAATCTACAGATTCAACATGAGCCCAATCAGAATTCCAAAAGGACATTTTGAAGATGGTATCAAACTGATTCTAAAATCTAAAATCTATATAAAAAATAACCAAAAAGAACATCAAAAGTAGAGAACCATAATAAGATTTTAAGACTTACTATAATGCCATGGTAATTCATTCCAGGTGGGACAAAATAGAGACTTCAGAAATAAATCCACACTTAAATTTTCACAATGATGCCAACGTAATTCAATAGGAAAAGGATAGTCTTTTAAATAGATCTTGCTAGAAATGGACATCTATATGGAGAAAAATAAACCTAAACCATTGTCTGACACCAAACACAAAATTTAACTATAAGTAGATAAAAACCTAAACATCTGAGCTAAAACTAGAAAAGTCCTAGAAGGAAACAGAGGAAGAAATCTTTGGAACATTAAATAGGCAAATATTTAAAAGATAAAACACAAAAACATGAACCAGAAAAGAAAAAATAATGATAAAATGTCATCAAAATGATAAACTTTGCTCTTTGAAAGACACAGTTAAAAAGACACAAAAGTAAGCCACAAAATAGGAGAAAGTATTTGTAAAAGAAAATAACCTCTTAGAACGAATTCTCAACAATTGTTGCAACATGGACGGCACTGGAGGAGATAATGCTAAGTGAAATAAGTCAAGCAGAGAAAGACAAATATCATATGATTTCTCTCATCTATGGAACATAAGAAATAGGATGATCGGTAGGGGAAGAAAGGGATAAAGAAAGGGGGGATAATCAGAAGGGGGAATGAAACATGAGAGACTATGGACTCTGGGAAACAAACTGAGGGCTTCAGAGGGGAGGGGGGTGGGGGAATGGGATAGACTGGTGATGGGTAGTAAGGAGAGCACGTATTGCATGGTGCACTGGGTGTTATACACAACTAATGAATCATTGAACTTTACATCGGAAACCGGGGATGTACTGTATGGTGACTAACATAATATAATAAAAAAACATTAAACAAAAAAAAAAAAACAAAAACAAAAAACCAAAAAAGAAAATAACCTCTTGTCCAGAATATTTTTTAAAACTGTTACAATTCAATAAAAGAGACTAATTAATAAAAATGTTTCTAAAGATGCAAATAAATAATTCACACACAAAAATATATGAATAACCAATAAGTACAGGAGAAGACTTGCAACACCACCAATCACCAGAGAAATGAGTATCAAAACCACAATGAAATAGCCCTAAAACCTAGTAGAATGGTTAAAATAAAAAAGATTAACAATACCAAGTGTTGGTGAGGATGCAGAAAGACTAGAACTCTCATATGTTGCTGATGGGAATTAAAAATGACACAGCCACTTTCTTATAAAATTAAACATATGGTTTCCAAATTAATCTACTCTTACATATATATATGCATGAAAATGAAAACATGTGTACATAGACTTGCAACATGACTCATCATAGCCAATAACTGGAACCAACCCAATGTTCATTAACTGGAAGATGGCAAAACAAATGATGGTATGTCCATGTCCATTCTATGGAATGCTAGTTAGACACATAAAGAACAAAATATTGGTAGACCAGTAGCATGAAAGAATCTAAAAATCATTCACAATGAAAAAAATTTAACATAAAAGAGTATGTATGCATGATTCCATTTATATAAAATCCTAGAAAAGACAAAATCATAGTGACAGAAAGCAGATCAATGAATGGAACAAGTGTATCATAGATGGAATTTGACTGCAAAGGGAGTATCAAAACCACGAGGAAACTTCTCAAGGCTAAAAAGTTATATACAGCTATACAGAATGTCCAGAATTTATCAAACACTTAAATTTTTCTGCATGTAATTTATACATGTGAAGCAGGAAAAAAAAAACAATTTTCAAAAGTGGAAAAATTATAACTGTCCTATGAAGTGGGAATTAATTTCTTATTTTACAGAGGAGATAACAAAAATTAATTTATTCAACGCTATAGTTAGTAAGTGGCAGAGGCAGAATTCAAACCTGTATCTTCAGCAGCCCATACTCTTTCCAAAATGATAAGAGACTTTCCTCTGTGGAGTATTCATATTCTTAGGAAAAGGAAAATTCTACTTTAGCATTAAACAGAAAAAGGGTTCCATTGGGTGGGAGTCCTGGTTCAAACTGTAGATCTCCTGAACTATCACATTGCTTGGGGCTTTTTTTGTTTCTTTGTTTCATTTAACTAACGTGTTAAAATGACAGCCTTGGTCCACCTGATTTTACCCTGGAAAGAAAAGCAATACTTACCACAAGAACACCTAAATTCACCAAGTACTGCAAACCTGAGCAGCCTATTCCTTGGTTCCAGGAGCTGATTTCCCAAAATAGCATGATACTAGCATATGGAAGGAAGAACCAAGAGTAGAGAGATTCCAATTATTTTTAAAAGTTTTATTTCAGTAACAATAAAAAATAGTGAAAAGTACATTATTTCATTCAGAGGCACTTGTGCTATAGTAGAATAAGCCCTGGGATGAGTAAATTGAAGTTAAACAGATCTATATCAGATCAGTATCCAAACAAATTGCTTAACTTCAAGTTTTCTCCTCATTAAAAGAGGAATAATAATATCTACCTCACAAGGTTGTTGTGAAGAGAAAATTATGTCAACTGCTTAGCACATAGTAGACACAATCCACTGAATTTAAATTTGATCATTTCAAACTAGTTCAGTGGTCTCTTAAAGAATCATACCTCCTTTAGGGGAACATTTCAGAACCGTGTGTGTGGGGGGGTGTTTGCATGTGTTCTTCATTACACATGTTCTCTCCTTCGGGAGATTCATTATGCTCTGAGGGAAAAATGACCCTGCCCGTTGCTACTGTTGTTTTCCTACGTTAAGCTTTAGGGTGATGGGCACATATGACTTGACAATCACCAAGGCACATGAAGAATGGGTAGGAAGAAAAACTCTGACACAGACAGACACAGCTGGGTCTATCTCATCCTATAAAGGTTTTCTAAAAGAATGATTAAGAAGGATACTGCAAAACAGAAAGAACAATATTTTCACTGGAATACCAAAGGAAGATTAATAGTAAGGTTAATAGGTTCTTAATTATTTTATCAGGCACAAAAATAAAAGATCCAGACTGAAGAAGACATAATGACAGATGTTAATCTAATTTGATTCTCATGACATTATAATAACATCACCATGTTATTAAATTGCTTTAAGTCACTACGGTAATTGCATGATAATAATAATAGTAATAATAGTAACGGCACACTGATATGGTATTTGCAATGTGTCAGGCACTTTTCTTAATGCTTTATATGCAAGAACCCCTGTAATTATCAAAACATTTTCATAAGGTAGGTACAATTATATTCTTAATTTTATAGATGAGACTTAGTAGCTTGCCTCAAGGTCCAGGCAGTCTGGTTCCAGAGTCTTACTCTTAACCAATATGCCATAACTGCCTAATGATGCAGAGATTCTCAAAGTTGGCACCATATATGCCAGAAGTGAGGTTAGTGAGGTGAGTAAAGAAAGAGGAAATAAAGGGGAAGTAAGGAAAGCCTTGAAAATTTCTTAGAGAAGGTATATGTGGTTGAAATAGTACACATAAGTGAACAAGTTCTCCATGCCATAAACTGAATTTCATAAACGTATGTTGGTGATTCTGCTTTTACAAGTATATCTACAATAAGGAACACAAAGCAGAGCGTTTTGGCTCATGTTGGAAGTGACTGACTGTGTTCACTTCCACAAAGCCTAGGTAAAGCTCACAAATATTTAAAGTTAAAATGTGCATCTTAGAAGATAAAAAGAATTTTCTTATGTCACAATAGTAACCTAACTAGAAATTTCTGTAACATTAAAGAATTTGTATGAGGTTATTTTTGTTATCTAGAGTGCATAAAGTTTTAAAAGGTTAAGAAACATTGAATAATAAAAAGTCCACTGCTTAGATTAGTTAAGACTAGACTGAAATACTGTATGTTCTATCCTCTTTTTGAATCAGTAAATCTTGACTTCCTTCCATATAAATGAGAGAATAATGTTTCTACTGCTTACCTTAAGGAATCAAGGTGAAAATCACTTACTAGATATAGAAATTATCTGAAATATGAATTACTATACAAATGTACATTATTTCCTCTAACATTCACTATCAGTACCTATCTGTGAGCTGGCACATTCTTTTAAAGATTGATTGATTGATTGATTGATTTGAGAGAGAGAGAGAGAATGGAGAGAGCACGGTGAAGGGAGAGGGGCAGAGAGAAATGGAGAGAGAGAATCTTAGGCAGGCTCCACACCCAGCCTGGAGCCAGATGCAGGCCTCAATCTCACAACCCTGTGATCATAACCTGAGCTGAAATTAAAGAGTCAGACGCTTAACTGACTGAGCCACCCAGGCACTGCAAGCCAGCACATTTTTTATCTGGGGCTTCACCACAGTTCTACATATAGAATTGTTCCTAAAAATAAAGAAGCTTAAGAAATGAGACTTATGACTTCTTGAAGACTTACTACGTTCCAGAAAATATATGCTAGATACTTTCACACTTTATCTCAACTAATTCACACAACATAATTCAGTAAGATATCATTATGCCATTTTATTGATCCAGAAAGGTTAAGGACACAGAGTTACTAAAGTGACAAAACCAGGATTCAAAATCAAAGGATTCTGATGCTTTCTTACCGTAATGCCTTTCAATATAAATAAAAAGTAAGACTTAATCGGCCAAGCAACTACCACTGACTAGAATTTTTCTGTGGTTATTAATGTTTTTCTAACTTCCTGAAATTTGAGATCAAATTGTTGACCAAAGTTTAAATCTGGCTCCATCATTGGTGAATATTTTCTGGTGACTTTTTAAAATGTTTTTTTGTTTGTTAGTTTGTTTTTGGTCAAAGATGGAAATAATGCATCATCTATTTCTTCTGACCTCAATACTCCACTGAAGTATAAGAGTTAGCTATTTTCACCTCTTGATAATGAATCTACATCATCATCCCTTGATGATGAATCTCTTGACAGGATACTTTTAGAAGTTTTGTCCATTAACATTGAAATCATATCAACAGTGACATTTCTGGATCTCAGAAGCTAAGAAGAACATATTGATTGTTTGTAAGGAGTAGCAGTGACCAGGGCATTGGCCCTAAGATCTCATTAGTTACAGGGTTCCACCAAACGTAAAGGCTAGTGAATTAAAATATAAGTGAAAAGGGCATAAAATGTATCAATAACATGTTCTTTTTAAACACTCATTGTAAGAAACTTCTAAGTACCACTAAGATCACAACATTTAGCCAACCATCAAAATGACTACCACTTTTTTTAATCCCTTCTTTACTTTCTGGAACAATATAATGTTCCAGATTTATCCTGTAGTTTCCCTGTTTCACACCTGGACTCAATGGAATGATATTTAGAAGCCAAGATCGGTTGCAAGGTGTGTTCATTAATTCTGGGGTATACTTTGCTCTTAGGCCCTCTCAGTAGACAGACCTTAAAATATTTTTTTGTATATATTGCACATACACACATTTACACCTAAATTCACTTCTATATGTAACTAGAATATATATTTAAAAGAATTATGTATTTATATATCTAAATTGTATGGAATCACAAAAGACCCCAAATAGCCAAAGCAATCTTGAGAAAGAAAAACAAAACTGTTTGCATCACATTTTTCAAACTATGTTGCAAAGCTATAATAATCAAAACAGTATGGTATTGACATTAAAACAGATACACAGGCCAATGGAACATAACAGACAGTCCAGAAATAAACCCTCATATGTATAGGTAGTTAATGTATAACAGAGGAGCCAAGACTATTCAATGAGGAAAGGACAGTTTCTTCAATAAATGGTGCTGAGAAAAATGGACAGCGACACACAAAAGAATGAAATTGGACCACTATCTTATGCCATACACAAAAAAATCTCAAAATGGATTAAAGACGAATGTAAGATCTAAAACCATAAAACTCATAGAAGAAAACATAGGCAGTAAGCTCCTTGACATTAGTCTTGGCAATGATTTTTCAGTATTTGACACCTACAGCAAAAGCAACAAAAGCAAAAATAAATAAGTGGGACTACATTGAACTAAAAAACTTCTTTCTGCACAGCAAAGAGAACCACCAACAAAATGGAAAGGCAACCTACCAAATGGGAGAAAATATTTGCAAATCATGTATCTGATAAGAAGTTAGTATCTAAAATACATAAAGAATCATACAACTCAGCAGCAAAAAACCCAAAAATCCAATTTAAAAATGGGCAGAGGATCTGAATAGACATTTTCCGAAGAAGATAAACAGAAGGCCAACAGGTAAATGAAAGGTGTTTAACATCACTCATCATCAGGGAAATGCAAGTCACCACACACTTAATAGAAGAGCTATGATCAAAAAGATAAGAAATAAGTGTTGGTGAGGATGTGGAGAAAAGGGAACCCTTACACACTGTTGGTAGAAATATAAATTGGTGCAGCCACTGTGGAAAACAATGTGGAGGTTCCTCAAAAAATTAAAAATAGAACTAGCATATGATCCATCAATTCTACTTTTGGGCACTGATCTGAAGAAAATGAAAACTCTAATTAGAAAAGATGTATGCCCTTCCATGTTCTTTGCAGCATTATCCACAGTAGCCAAGACACAAAATAACATAAGTAACCACCAATAGAGAGACGGACAAAGAAGATGTGATATTTACATACCTACACACACACACACACACACACACACACACGCACTTGCGCACACACATAATGGAATATTATTCAGCCATAAAAAGGAAAAAAAGAAAAGAAACCAAGCTCACAGATACAGAGAACAGATTGATGGTTGCCAGAGATGGGGGGGTAGGATATGGATGAAATGTGAAAGAAGTCAAAAGTTACTTCCAGTTATAAAATAAGTCATACAGATGTAATACACAGCAGGGTGACTACGGATAATATTATATGGCATATTTGAAAGTTGCTAAGAGAGTAAATCTTAAAAGTTCTCATCACAAGAATAAAAATTTTCTATTTATGGTGACAGATATTAGCTAGACTTATTGTGGTGATCATTTTGCAATATATACATTACGTTATATACCTGAAACTAATATCATGTTATATGTCAATTATACCTCAATAAAAAATATTTTTAATTAAATTTTTAAGAACTCTGGCCCCCATTATATACATATACATTTGCATGTATATATATGTGTGTGTGTTTATATATGCATGTGTATATATACATAGATGTATATATGTGTGTTTATATGTATGTATAAATATGTGTGTATATATGTATGTGTGCATATATGTGTGTATGTATATGTATATATGTATGTATATGTGTATATATATTTGTATGTGTATATATATGTATAGGTACACACACACACACATCCTATTTTAACAACCAGTCTCCTGATCCTGCCAAGCCACTCACCCACTTGGCAGCCTTCATGTAGTTGAAGGCTTCATTATCCCAATTCTCATTGAGCCATCACCTTGATAAGCCACTTTCTTTACAGGGGCTTCAACCTACCAGCTGCCACTCAACTCAGCTGCCTTCTTCACTTGGGCATGCCTAACTGCTATGTTTGAATCAGAAAGGGAAGGAGGAAAAGAGGGAAGATTTGAGCCCTGTTATCTTTTGATTTATGTCCCTACTTCCTATTAATTAGGCAGTACTACTTCTTCTGTTTCATTTAACTGCAAGACAACGTGGTATAAGAAAAGGCTCACAGGTTTTGAAGCTGCAGAGACCTAAGTTTGATCCCTGGCTCTAACTAGCTGTGTAATCTTAGTTTCCTCATCTGTCAAATGGCAATAATAAAATCTACATTGCTGCGTATTTATGAAGGTTAATGAAAATACACATGAAGAAACTGATTCAGTGCCTGGCACATAAGACCATAAATGAGAACTATTATGAAACTTTTAGGCTCAGATGGTAAACACTAAAACAAAGGTATGTACATAGTTGATTATGCTTTGGAGCCAGCAGGGTAAATACCAGCAAAGACAACGAAAGGATTAACCTTTGCGCTAGATCTTGATACACAAGAACCTGGCTATTGGACCTTCAGTGCCATGTTCCGCCAACAACAGGGGAGAGATGCATGAAATAGGAAATAATATAACAAAAATGTTTTGAAAAAAGAAATTCAAGGACGATCAGAATAGGTGCTCAATAAGCAATAGAGGAAAATGCCTCTTCAGGCTCAGCCTATAAAATAAAACAAAAGACAATGAAGGAAGGTCATCCTATGGTTCCAGGCAGCACCTGGTGTTCTCAATTAGATTTCCATTTAAAAACACTTCCACAGAGGAGATAGTATTTCCACACACTAAGAATGGGAGTGAAATGAGATTATACTCAGGTGTTGTGAGTGCCTAAAAAGGTGATGAGTTACTTAGCAAAGCTGAAAGCCATAATTGCTTCCTCTTTTCCAATAAAATATGAATACAACCATTATGTCTTAAAGACCAAATGCTTTCATGTCACCTAGGTATCTTTTAAGAAACCACAGAAGTTCTTTCACAAAATGTTTCCTTGAAGGGAAATGGGTAGTAGAGTTTGAAACAGTTAAGTGTAGCACTGCCAATCTTGCTTTTTAAGCCACTTCCTTCCCCCAAGTCCTGTTTCAATCTCCCCCCCTCCAAAAAAAGCTTAGACGAACATGGAGAAGTTTCCTTCTTTTTCTTGTACTTCTCACATTTCTTATCTCCTCCCCTCCGCATGAAATAAAAATAACTTGGTTCACGTCGGCACCCTGAAGAGCACAGCCAGTTTCCCACTCTGATGTTCCAGTTCAGATTGAAAGCTTTCAAAGTTACTCTCCTCTTCCCTAAATTCTGTTATTCAGTGTGAAACTTAAAACTTGCTAATGACTGCACACCAGAAATTCAGCCTGGAATGAAGATGTGAATTACCATGAAGCTCTCAGTCTTTCACACACCTTTCAAAGGAGATTAACCATTGCTTCATAACTACTTGGTTATAGCATCCTTTTATACAAACAGCAACTGCTACTTAACGAATTAGAAGGAAAAAAAAAGATCTGTAATACCTTCTGTAGCCATTGAAATGTGGCTGTGTGTTACCTCTTGAGTCTGCCTTTTAGCTGGTTAACAAATATTATGAATGTAACCTTGTAGATCCTTAACATTTAAAGACAACATTCTAAAGAAATTTAAAGTACATTCTGCCAATCAGTTGTTGAGTAAGACCACCCATAGCCATTTTTTAAAAATTCTTCATTGTTTGAATAATATGGGAGGAAATTTAGTGTATACTCTCTTCTTCCTGTATTTTCCAGCTAGATTAAGCTGTTGTCTTCACAATTGCCTCCCAGCTGCTGTGACTTGTGAAAACAACAGACCCCGCTCTGTTGTCTGGAGAAAGCCGGGATTGTTATGAGTAACTTTATTGCAGGCACATGAGTGTGTTAAGACTTTAAAACACGCTCAAATGTCATGTGCACACCCAATGACGGGCAAGAATAATTATGAAAAAACAAGAAATCTATGTCTATGAAACCGTGTTGGACAAAATGGGCCATTCATTGTGTTCCCCTGGGAATGCCTGGACTCCGCAGTCAGAAAACAAAAAAGGCACTTTTTTCCTGCCGTAGGCTGAATGCTTAGCTTTGCCATCTGAGCCCTAAGAAAACACGGGCCCCTCCAGTGCTGGCGCACCCACGCACACTAAAAAATATTAATGCCTCTCTCTCCTTACTTTTTTCCAGGCATCCCTTCTGTGTAGGCTGTAGCCAATATAATGTCAACACAAAGACAAAATAGTTTATCTAACATCAGTCCCCCACAATTTCCCTCTTGTTTTCAGTTAATTGCCCTGCCCCCAACATTAAGGAAGAAAGAAAGAAAAAAGATAACCTTTACTCCGATGGAAAAGTTGTCTCTGGCACAGATTATATCCTCAGCAATATTTCCTTCTGTTCTCTTACATATTTGCTACTGTTAATGTTTTTACCAAATACTATGTAAGCATGCTTATTTGCCTCCAAATTGTTTCTTCTTCTCTAGGAAGATTCCGAAGGTCATTTTGTTGAATAAAGTTTGTCTGTCATCCCCTTCTCGAAAATGCCCCCTCTCAAAGTTAACTACTCTGTGTCCTTCCTGTCCGATGTGACAAATGGAACAACAAATGAAACGCTAAATCATTTCAGCTCCAACATATTTCAGTATACATATTTCACTGGAAGTTCAAGGTTTTTATGTTTTATTGTAATTTCAAAGCCAGCTTTTTTTATGTTAACGGACAAGGTAAGTTATTCACTGACTTTCCTAGATACACTGAACTTTGATGGTCTTCTGTAGACTCTATGGTAATTTCCTTGGCAACTGAACTGGCAGGAAGAAATATCCTCTCCAATAAACAGATTTCCAAAAGAGAGCTTTTGCACAGGATCTTCAGTTTCGAACCTTTTCGCAGTATGTTCCAGGAAGAAGCAGCTAGGAGAATGTGCACTTCGCTACGAAGTGGGGAAATAGGAGGCTGATAGCACATTAAACACCGTAAGACCCCACTTCGTCTTCCTTTCCAGAGCTCAGCTCACTGTTCTTGCCTTCCCACCCAGCAGCCACTGACTTCAGAGCCCCTAGATAAGCGAGGGGCAAAACTGGAAAAGAGAAAAACCCTTCTTTGGTTGTTTTACAAAATTTAGCTAATAGAACACTTACGGCAATTCCTTTGACTAGAAAAGAGTTTTTTAAAACTCATCAAGTTTAAACATGTGCCTCATCTTTAACTAATGAGCAAATGACTTGGAAAGGGAACAGCTGGAGAAATGATATATAAATTCTGTCTGACAATAAAATGTGGTTATCTTTTATTTAGCTAACTAGTGCTAATGACCCAGCAGCAGCCAATGCTAAAAGAGAGACAAATGTGGTACACACCAGCAGAAAGTAGGGTATGTGTAGTTAACCAACTGCTTGTTTTAAATCTACCACTCACAACGCAATTGATTTGACTGAAATAACCAATTGATTTTGAAACTATGAGTGAAGTAGGGAATGAGAAAGATTTTAGAGATCATCTAATTACTAAATTCTAAGCCAGCTCATCACTTTTTAACATAAGCATACTGAGGCTAGAGACACAGACAAGAGATCCCTCAAGTTCATGGTGAAGTCAGTGTATGGATACAGTCGGAGGCATAAGATAACAATAATTTATTATAGGAATGACTTAAAAGAGTTGGCATTAATTATACAGGTAAAGCAGGTTACATTTCTCTAAATCGGGAAGAACTACTTTTCCAAGTAACCACTGGACGAAGAGATGGAGGAAAAACTGAAAGTTGCCAGGCCAAAGGGCCAACCCAGAGGTCATCTCAAATATTTTCACACAAACAGGAATGGCTTTGCACCAGCAATGCTCCTGTAGTGGTATTTTTCAGAGATGCTCGGGGCCAGTCAGCAGAACTCAGGCGAGCCTACTTCACGGAAGCCACTCCGGGATGGCATGAGTAACACTGCACCCTTCTCTCAAACATGAAGTTGGTTTCAGGATGTTTTCTAGTCCAAAGAGCCTAAACAAGGTTTCCTCCCTCCCCTGAGTCCTAAAACCTAGAAACACAGGAAACTCACACTAAAGTAGTACTGAGCAAGGAGTCTAGAACTAGTTCTGTCTCCCAGGCTGAAAGAGAATGTACTTACAACCTAGCCAGCCATCAGACCAGTCATGAATTTGTTTTAACAATTCAACAACATCACCATTCCTCATTCATCCACTTAGCTTAATTTTCCTAGCATCACTTTCACTGCTGAGGTTGTCTCTATTAAGCCATTTTTTTTGCATCATTAACTTTTAACCAGGCATCGATAGCTTTATTGTTTAAATTGCGTATGACTTTATTTAACGTCAGCATTTCTTCTAGCTCCTGACAAGAAGTCACATTTTATAACTAATTAAATTGATCCCTGGGAAGCAAAAGCCACTAAACGGAATTATTCCTACCCAAGTGTCAATATATTAAATCAAAGGGCTAATGAGTTGGGTCACTGCTTCTTTTATTGGGAGGCTACAGCAGAATAGGACTCGTATTATCCTCTATTTTCTGCTTTAACAATCAATTTTATTTAAACCAAAGGCAGCTAATTAATACTTTGGGATCTTACAGTAAATAATACCTCCTTTATAACACATAAATGGGAAATGGAAAATTTCCTTTGATGACATATGCAATATATCTTTTGCATCTCTTCATGACATTGGGTCACAGAAACATCTAAGATGATCTAAAAGGTGTTTTGCAAGCAAATGATTTTGAGAATTTCTAGGTTTCTACTATTAGCATTATGAGCTTAAATCAAGATGAAAATTTGCCTCTTGGAGCTGACAATGGTGCCTAACGAAAGTGATTAAGAAATGACTAAATTTGTCGTGTCAGCCTTTCCTATCGCTCTGGCAGCTGCTGAGTAATACTTTAAATGATTTCGCTATTTACATCTGGACACTACTTTTAAATTCATCACCTAATAATTCATACCACTCACTGCTTTTGACATCACTTAGCTTCTTTTGACAAAATCCTTGCAGACAGTGGAAAAGACCCTGTTACACTGTTGCCTTCAGTTAATCTCATTGCCCCAATTCATTCAGAGACACAATTTCATGTCTATTCTTTGCATCTGTACATTTTACATTTGGGGGATTTTACCTCATAATTTATAATTTCGGTATCTGGGGAAGAAATTAAGCCCAGAAAATTGGGTACGGAATCTCTTAGGTCTTCAAAAACATAAACAATATGATCTCTAAATAATACCTATAGTATAATTATATAAAAAATCTGGCAAGTTGAAAAATTCAGTCATATAAATTTAGGCCTAGAGACAATTGTCTTATGACAGTGAGGAGACCACCGCTAGGAACCAGTGGTAAGGTTGAGATAAAAATGATAGTGCAAAGAACATAGACACGACCTACTGCAACGGCTGGAGAAGACATTCGGGCAATGTCTTTAATTTTGGAGTGAGAACTTCATTTTGTATATCTGACATTTAACCACAATTAACTAGTTTAGAGGCAGCCCTGAGATCCCTTGGATTAAATTAACATTATTTATCAGACGGTAAGTTGTCAAAAGCCCATTTTGTCTCTAATACTTAACTTCGTTCATTTACCACCAGGATCAAATACATCATAGGGAACACCACAGATGTTTTTGACAAAAACATGTTCTTTCACCCACACATAGTTTGCTTTTTCAAACATTGAATTAGGGTTTCTTTCTTTGTAGACACAGTGGTTCTTTTTCGAAGCAACCTTAAATAGTCACTTTTATCCATTTATAGATGTGTGTGCTTTAGAGGTCAAGCATGTGCTGTTGTTTCTTACCACAAATGTTTTCCTTCATTTTCAATGGTCAGAAGTCACAGGCGTGTTTGACCCCACCCACAGACAGCCCTGTTCAGTATCTGGAGAACCCAAGACTGGCTAGAGATCACGGAATTACAGATGCTTACTTCACAAACAAATGAAAAGGTATCCCAACACAGACCAGTGGAATTTGACACTGGACCTTCAATAAGTTACAGAAATAAAACAAAACAAAACAAAAAATACTAAGTGCTGTTTTCTTTGGATTGTATGTGTATTTAAAGAACATCCTTCCTCACTAATGGAGACTACTGATGTAAATGAACATACTAAGATGTTCTTGATAAACACTCAATTTTGTTATGTAACAGTGACCGAATTAACAGTATTATATTTCCCTCTACTTCCTAGCTTCACGTTTTAATTTAGATACACATGAGTGCATGTATACACACAGCATTCCCTCAAACAAAGCTATCAGGGCTGTTACATTAGTTAGTTTTTTTAAGGAAAAAAAAGTGATAGCCTCTGGAAAGGGAATGATTTTGTGAAATGATAGTTGTCCCACATTTGTTTGGCAATGTATTACCCTGCAAAGTAGTACTGTACAGGGAAATATAGAGCAAGTTTTTCTAACCCTATGTAAAACAGGGTCAACTACCCCTAATAGGACTTGTAAGACAATAAAACATCTCATCCAGTCACACAAAGGAGCTAGAGTAAGAACCCATCCCTACAAAGCACAACATGAGCAACTGAACACATCAGATTGCAACCACTGGGCCCGTCAGAACTGAACCTATCTGTGTCTCAGAGAAAACAACCAGCAATAATGATCACAATCTGCTCTCTTGCCCGAAACATGCTTAAATCTTGTAGTTGCCGCTTCTGCCAAAATGCCCACAGAACGGAAGAGGCTCGTGAGGCAGATGTGCGGCCAAAACTCAGTGTTAGCAAGATGTAAATAAGTTTTCTGGCTTGCACCCTGCTGAGAAGATGCTGAGGAAAATCTAAATATTTTTAAAAGCCAAAATGCAAAATTCCTAAGTGAAAAATTATAAAGTTCAACTTCTTTTCTCTACAGAGTGTCATGCAATCTCATTGGTTAATCCTAAACCAAGCATCATTCTAAGTTCTACTTTCCTGATAACCAAGTATGATATTATACCCAAGGCTTTGGGTAATGTTGCCCAACAATAAAAAAAGAATACCAGTGAAATAAGATCGCAACTTATTCCTCCTGGCTCAGATCACATTCCCATCTTCATTCTAGAGGCTGAACACCACCCAAAGTTTTGTTACCTGTTTTCTATGACTTGATGTTGGACAAATGCAATTCATAGCAAAGATAGCCTGAGACCAACAATGAACATACAACATACATCTTACCTTAACATTATCAAAGAACTATGCTAATCAGGACCCTAAGTGGAGTTTACAAATACATTAAAAAATTAAAATAAGAAGCATAATTGAAGAGTACAAATGGAAAAATGAGGGAGTATTTGCTAACAATCATTACAATAAAATAAGAACACCTCCCCCCCATTAACATGCTGCAATCAATCACAGAAAGTTCTCCTATCTTCTGTGTAATCCCCCTTTGTGCTACAGATCCCTATGCAGCATCTTTTTACTACCCTAGCAGTCTCACTTTAAATTGTATGGAACTATTGATGCTTCTCTCTGGTGCCCCCATTTTTGCCTTTTAAGTGACTCCTCTTTGCCCCTTACTGACCTTTTCTAATCACCTAGCTCTGAATTAAATTCAGTACAATTGTCTTCAAAATCACTCAACCATAGTTTAATTGATTTTTTAAAGCCCCTTAATATTTGCCCACGAAAAATAGAGACAAAACAAGAGAATTCTAGTAATATACACGTAAAATTTTCCTGTTCCTATTTCCCCACATATAACTCTGTACAAACAGCCACAGACTAGCTCACAAGACATCTATCTATCTTGATAAATCTGTACCTGAAGTTTGTAACCAGGCATTTCCTGGGCAACCAGTCTTTCAGGGAGTGTCCACATATTTGGAGTTGGGCAGTTTGGGCTGCACATATTTTAGTTCTTATTCATACATTCCTCATTAACAAGTTGTGAACCTGGTAAATTTCCCCTTTTGAGACGACTGCTCCTTGTTTTCTGGAGGTGGTCCTTGAATTACCCTCTTTGCTTAACTGTGAAGGAAGCATCAGACTAATTGTCAAAAAAAATTCACTTCTTTCCTTTTGAAATTATTTCCAGGCCTAATCTTTCTATGCTCAATTCCCAATTTGACAAATGAGTCTACAGGTCTCTCAACCAAAAATCCTGTTCTGAGAGACGTGGGTAACACAGTGGCTAGGAGCTAGGGGTCTAGATTCATACAGACAGAAAGGGAGCAACAGAGCCCAGTGGTTAACCGCACACAGTTCAGAGCCAGACCAAGTTTGAATTCCACCTTTGCCAGTTATAAAATATCTGACCTTCACCAAATTACTTAACCTTTCTGTGCCTTGCTTTTCTCATTTACAAATGGGGATAATACTACCTACTTCACAGGGTTATTCGAGGGTTCAAAGAGTTAATGCATCCAGAGCCGTAAAATAGCATCCAACATACAGTAAACACTCCGTATTAGCTGCAGGTGTCAGTTAGGTTAAAATCCTAGCCTGGCCACTTAGGCTTCGGGCAAGTTGCGGGACCTCTCTTAAACGTCCATTTTCTCAATGGCAAATGGGATTATTATGTTAAATAATGTAATGCATGTAAGGCATTCTCTATAGGTGCCTAGTGTATAGTGACCATTTAAGAAACATTTGCTATTATATTAATGCATACTTGTATTATATCTATCTTCTTCCACAACGTGATTTTATTAAAGATGAACTAGTTCCACAATGATTCCCTATTGTGTTCTCACTCCATCAAGTACACAGTCCTTATTCTAATTTCCAAATTTATCTCCCCTATTCCCTAATAAAAATTCCTCCACCATAGAACAGAAGGACATCTTTTTAGATGCTTTCTACAACAAATTCACTCTCATATCACTCTTCCCTCCTCCATGAATACCCAATTCCTACCCAGCTTTTTAAACTGAACTTCCAGAAAGTTCTTTACAATTCTTCCTATCTAGTATGTTCTTTGCTCCTCTAAGCTCAAGTGTATTGAAGCATGCTATAGACTGAATGAACCATTCATTGTTAAATTCATGTGTTAAATCCTAATGCCCAATGTGATAGTATTTGCAGGTGGGGCCTTTGGGAAGTGTGAGTCATGAGAGTGCAGCCTTCATGATGGGATTAGTGCCTTTACAAAAGGCACACCAGAAAGCTCCCTTACCCCTTCCAACAACAGCAAGAAGACAGTCATCTATGAACTAGGAAGTGGGCTTTCACCAGTCACTGACTCATTTGGCACCTTGATCTTGGACTTCCCAGCCTCCAGAACTGTGAAAAATAAATGTTTGTTGTTTAAGCCACCCAGTCTATGGTATTTTTGCTATAGCAGTCCCAATGGACTAGGACAGAGCAGAAGGAGGAAAGCTCCAAAGATTTGGATTGCAGTCCTGACCGGTAACTATTGAATTCTGTCATTTTGCTCTCTGGTCACAGTTGTCTCAAACACAAAATGAGTGCATTTATTTATCTATTTAATTTTTTAAAATTTTATTTTAATGCCAGCATAGTTAACATACAGTGTTAAATTATTTTCAAGGGTACAATACAGTCATTCAATAATTCTCTTAATCCCCTTCATCCATTTCACCCATCCCCCCAACCAAAATGAGTAGGTTTAAGTGGGTGATTTCTAACAGCCCTACCATCCTAACGTTCTGAGTCCTAGTGCATTTATGTTCGTAGTGGTACACTTACAGTAGATGCTTCACTAATATTTCATGATCAAATCTTCCAGAACTGAGCTAATGTGGATCAGTCAACTGGTCCCTTTACCACCACCTCTCCTTCTCCGTCTCCATCATGCGTTCCCACTTCTCTATCACTCCACGGTTTATTTTATTATTTTTTTTTTCACTCCACACTTTAAATGTTAGAGTTTCCAAAGTTTCTGCTACCTACCCTCTTCTAGCTCTCTGTTTCTATGCAAATTCATTACCACTAAGTGTGTGATAATGGTTCCTGAAACTATACTTCTAACTCCTAACCTTCCCCAAGTTTCAAACCTACATATTCAGTATCTAGTAGGCATATCTACCTGGGTAATTCAGAATGTTGGAAACAGAACCCTTCCTCTCATCCAGCCTTTCAAATCTGCTTGTCATCATGTATTAATATGATCTATCCCCCGATATCTCTCTGGCCTCACCACATATTCACTTTCCCCCCTTGCTTTGTCCACTTTATTTCTACTGGCCTCTGCTCCTAAAAAGCATACTCCTGCTTCACAGACTTCATAACTCAGTTCCTTCTTTCTGGAATACTTTTTATTCTACTATCCACATGTCTCATTCCTTCGATTTATTAAAATCATTTCCTTTCTGATTAATCTTTATATATTAGTAATACCCACCACTCTATACTCTTAACTGAACCTTAACCTCCACAGAACTTATCACTGTATGACATTATCTATTTATTTGTTTACAGTCTTTATGTCCCTAAACTTCATCAGTTTTGTTCACTGCTATATTATCTATCAGTGCTTGAAACAGTGCCTAGCACATAGTATGTGCCCAGTAAATACTTGTGGAATTAAAGAAGTACAAATGCTGTTAAGAGCTGTCAACTCTATCAATCAATGCAGAAGTATGAGAACTGGCTTACATTTCTTCTTCCCTCCTCCATCAAATCAATTACTAATCCTATAGATTTTATTTTCCCAGCATCACTCAGCTCCATCTCCTCCCTATTCCCCCTGCTATTGCCAAGGCTCAGAAGCTGCCATGTCTTCTCCTTTGGATTACGTCCATAGGACCTTAAGCGTGCTCTTGGACTCCTCTTTCAGCCTCTCCAAAACTATTCTCTACAGTGTTGCCAGAGTGATCTTTTTGAATGCAAATATCATTTCATTTTATTTCATAATTTTTTAAATGATTGCTCTTAATTTGCCATACAAGATCCTTGAAGATCCAGTGCATAGCTCCAATCCAGCTTCATTTTGCCACACCTGCACTGGTGCACTGCATTTCAGCCTTGCTGAGAACTTACTGAAGTTCCCCAACATGCAGTGTTCTTCATTCCTTTGGACCTTTGTACAGACTCTTCTCTCTATTTGGAAACCTCCCATCCCGGTTAATTTCTACTCCTGCTGAAAAATTCTGAATTAACTCAAATGTCATGTCTTTAAGCAAACCTCTCTTCACCTGTCAATTGAGATTAGCTGACTCTTCCCTGCACTCCTCTATCACAACACTTAGCGCACTATATCGTTGTCATTTACTAGACTGTGAACTCCCCAAAGAAAGTAATTTGACTTTCTTCTTTAGTCCTAGGATAGTACCCAAAGACAATACCCAAATTAAAAATATACATATTAAATTCATTAAATTCAAAAATTGTTGAATTAATCTCCTTCCTGAAATTAAATATATATCTTCTTATTTGGATGCTTTCAATACATCTAGACATTGTATCACACAAATCTGTCCTTTAGTTCTTTCTAATTTCCCTACATTCTTAAAGCCAACACCACCCAAACCCATCATACCCCTTGGTATGTGTATCGTGTTATTGTGGCTTTCAGAGAGTATGCTCTCCAGGTGTGCTGACTTGCTCCATTTAGTTCAGAATTAAACTTGTAAGATACTGTGTCTTTCTCTGGCACAAAAATGCATCAAAGAATCAATAAACAAAAAAGCAAATCTCATGGGCATTTATTTCTTTACCTACACATCCTGAGCTCTAATTTATCTTTATCTCAACTGTAATTTATGTATAAACAGCAATATGAGAAGCTTGCTATTTTTTATGCTTTTGGCAGGACAAATAATGATGTATGTATATGTATATGCATGGATAAAGGGTACCTGGGCAAAATGGAGAAACTGTGGGCAGAGCTTCCAGGAATGATCAAAGTACTTCTTGGGTGATTATTGTTTTCCTGGGTATTCTTTCAGAAATCTCAGAAAGGGATCTTGGTAAATGTGATGTGAGTATTGATATCAAACTATTTTGCTCCATATAAACTTATTCATTATTATTACTAATACTATTCCCTTTAGCAATTTATAGTTGCCAAAATACTTCTGTACATATTAACTCACAACACTCCAATGAGGCTGGAGATACAGGTGTGTGTGTGTGTGTGTGTGTGTGTGTGTGTGTATGATCATCCATTTACAGAAAAGGATCACAAAGGTTGAATGATTTGCCCAAGATTACATGCCAAATAGATGGAAGAGCCACACTTTGAAACTATGTTTTTGACTATTTGCTGCTTCTTTTCTTTAAAGTCTTTTTCCTTTGAGGCTCAAATTAATATATTTTTCCTTCTTTTTTTTTAAAAGATTTTTATTAATTTATTTGACAGAGAGAGAGACAGCCAGCAAGAGAGGGAACACCAGCAGGGGGAGTGGGAGAGGAAGAAGCAGGCTCCCAATGGAGGAGCCCAATGCAGGGCTCAATCCCAGCACTCTGGGATCACGTCCTGAGCCGAAGGCAGATGCTCTAATGACTGAGCCACCCAGGCACCCCCAAATTAATATATTTTTCTTAAAAATAATTAGAACAAGCAGTTAATTAAGGTTAAGTAAACACATTCCAATTTGCAACTATTTCTTTGTGTACATTTACAACTATCCTTTTGATGGGAGCCTAAACTTTCAAGTCTCCTTACGTCAGTGTCTACCCAAACTACTCTCCCACTGTCCTTTACCTGCTCTTATTTTAAGAAAATGAGAAAATGGAGAAAGGCAGGAGATAGGGGAAAGGAAGGACAAAGATGGAAGAAGAGGAATTAAATATTCTGGGATCAGTTTCTATGGATTGACTCGAGTCAGAGAAAATTACTGGCATGATGGTATATGTGGTAGGCCATGATTTTCAGTAGGGGAATATATGTCTGCCATCATTTGACATCAAGCCATTCTACACTTGCTACTTTTAAAAAGGCACCACAGGAGAAAGATAATGCACATAGTCCTCAGAAGCTCACTTTATGCCTGAATCAATCTACCACAGATCTACAGAAGTCTACACCTTTAAGACAAGGCTCTCATCAAATCATTTTATTAGTGCTACTTATGTTAGCCAAAATTAGCTGATACTAATTCCTCATTCAAAATTACTGATGGTTCTCATCTGTGACTAAATCCTGTTCTACCACTTCTCTAACTCAGACAAAGATTATTTCTAGCATGGACATTTTAACTATGTTAATTCTTCCAATCCATGAGCATGGAATATTTTTCCATCTTTTTGTGTCTTCTTCAATGTCTTTCAAGAGTGATTTGTAGTTTCTAGAATATAGATCCTTTATGTCTCTGGTTAAGTTAATTCCAAGGTAACGTATGGTTTTTGGTGCTATTGTAAATGGGATGGATTCCCTAATTTCTCTTTCTTCAGTCTCATTGTTCGTGTATAGAAATGCAACTGATTTCTGAGCATTGATTTTGTATCCCGCCACATTACTGAATTGCTCTATAACTTCTAATAGTTTGGAAGTGGATTCTTTTGGGTTTTCCATATAGAGTATCATGTCATCTGCGAAGAGAGACAGTTTGACTTCTTCTTTGCCGATTTGGATACCTTTTATCCCTTTTTGTTGTCTGACTGCTGTTGCAAGGACTTCTAGTACTATGTTGAATAATAACAGTGAGAGTGGGCATCTTTGTCGCGTTCCTGATCTTAAGGGAAAGGCTTCCAGCTTTTCACCATTGAGAATGATATTTGCTGTAGGTTTTTCATAGATGGTTTTTATGAGATTGAGGAATGTACCCTCTACCCCTACATTCTGAAGGGTTTTAATCAGGAAAGGATGCTGTATTCTGTCAAATGCTTTTTCTGCATCTACTGAGGGGGTCATATGATTTTTGGCTTTTTTCTTGTTGATAAAATTTATGACACTGATAGATTTGTGAATGTTGAACCACACCTGCATCCCAGGGATGAAACCCACTTGGTCATGATAGATAATCCTTTTAATGTACTGTTGGATTCTATTAGCAAGGATCTTGTTGAGAATTTTGGCGTCCATATTCATTAGGGAAATCGGTCTGTAATTCTCCTTTTTGATGGGGTCTTTGCCTGGTTTGGGGATCAAGGTAATATTGGCCTCATAGAATGAGGCCAATAGGCTACCCAGAACAATCTACACTTTCAATGCTATCCCGATCAAAATACCAATGACAGTTTTCAAAGAACTGGAACAAACAGCCCTTAAATTTGTGTGGAACCAGAAAAGGCCCCGAATCGCCAAGGAATTGTTGAAAAGGAAAAACAAAGCTGGGGGCATCACAATGCTGGACTTCGAGCTGTACTACAAAGCTGTGATCACAAAGACAGCATGGTACCGGCACAAAAACAGACACATAGACCAATGGAACAGAATAGAGAACCCAGAAATGAACCCTCGGCTCTTCAGGCAACAAATCTTTGATAAAGCCGGAAAAAACATTCGGTGGAAAAAAGACAGTCTCTCCAATAAATGGTACTGGGAAAACTGGACAGCTACATGCAAAAGGATGAAACTTGACCACTCTCTCACACCATACACAAAGATAAACTCCAAATGGATGAAAGAGCTCGATGTGAGACAGGAATCCATCAAAATCCTAGAGGAGAGCATAGGCAGCAACCTCTACGACATCGGCCACAGCAACCTTTTTCATGACACATCTCCAAAGGCAAGAGAAACAAAAGAAAAAATGAACTCATGGGACTTCATCAAGATAAAAAGCTTCTGCACAGCCAAGGAAACAGTCAAAAAAACTAAGAGGTAGCCCACAGAATGGGAGAATATATTTGCAAATGACGCTACAGATAAAAGACTGGTATCCAAGATCTACAAAGAACTTCTCAAACTCAATACATAAGAAACAAATCAACAGATCATAAAATGGGCAGAAGATATGAACAGACACTTTTCCAATGAAGACATACAAATGGCTAACAGACACATGAAAAAATGTTCAACATCATTAGCCATCAGGGAAATTCAAATCAAAACCACACCAAGATACCACCTTATGCCAGTTAGAATGGCAAAAATTGACAAGGCAAGAAACAACAATTGCTAGAGAGGATGTGGAGAAAGGGGATCCCTCCTACACTGTTGGTGGGAATGCAAGTTGGTACAGCCGCTCTGGAAAACAGTGTGGAGGTCCCTTAAAAAGTTAAAAACTGAGCTATCCTATGATCCAGCCACTACACTACTGGGTATTTACCCCAAAGATACAGATGTAGTGAAGAGAAGGGCCATATGCACTCCAATGTTCATAGCAGCATTGTCCGCAATAGCTAAATCGTGGAAGGAGCTGAGATGCCCTTCAACAGATGACTGGATTAAGACGTTGTGGTCCATATATACAATGGAATATTAGTCAGCTATCAAAAAGAAGGATTTCTCAACATTTGCTGCAACATGGATGGCACTGGAGGAGATAATGCTAAGTGAAATAAGTCAAGCAGAGAAAGACAATTATCATATGGTTTCTCTCATCTATGGAACATAAGAACTAGGAAGATTGGTAGGAGAAGAAAGGGATAAAGAAAGGGGGAGTAATCAGAAGGGGGAATGAAGCATGAGAGACTATGGACTCTGAGAAACTGAGGGCTTCAGAGGGGAGGGGGGTGGGGGAATGGGATAGGCTGGTGATGGGTAGTAAGGAGGGCACGTATTGCATGGTGCACTGGGTGTTATACACAACTAATGAATGATCGAACTTTACATCAAAAAAATATTTTAAAAATTTATAAAAAATAAAAAATTAAAAATAAAAAAACTAATGAATAAAAAAATCAATAGAAAAAAAGATCATTTCTAGTATGATGGTGGTGAAGTTTAGCTCTTTAAAGTTTCAAGACTTTAGGACAAATACTACTGTTTCCCATATTTCTTATCTTTTCTACCTATCTTCTTTCTTAACATTTTCATATAACTACCTACCTAAAACAGCTACATGAAGAAGTTGGTGTTCATTTAAAATAAACATTCAAACACTTTGCTTTCTTCCTTTTAATTTTTTTATGAGGTCTTAGAGTATCAGAAGGGAATTTGATAAATATATATATATATATGTCAGGTGACATGAACTTGTGACCTGATAGACAAAATAAGGCAAAAAGACCTTTATGAAGTATTTTGAGTTCTTTAAGATCTAAAATATATACCTATGGATTTTAGTAACCTGATAACCGCATACAAACCTGTAGTCTTTTAAATTTTTGATGAGGTAGAATTTTGAGTTAAATTGTTAATCTCTAACGTTTGCAACATATATATTTACTATTAAAATGAATCTCCCTTCTATTGACTTTTATTGGCTGATAGAACAATCAGACTTTTGATAAGTCTGTTTCTATCTATCAATATGTATTGAATGCAATAGAACACTGGGGTAGGTGAAACATCATTACCGAATGTTAGTAAATGGCAGAATTTGGGGAACAAGGTACTGAAACATGGAGCAAAACCACTAAAGTAGCTTTCTCATAATAGTTTGGGCCATGGACGAAGTCATGGGGGGAAAGAATGATGCAAAGGGGCTAACATACCAAAACCACTGAGCTCAACAGTATTTGCAAGAGCTCATAAAATTACATAATACTACTGTATACATAGTGGGGGGCTGCAGGTCAGGTTCTCTAAAAGACATTGAGACAAGATTTAGGGTATGAGATATTTACCAGGGAATGGTACCTATGAACGGGAATGAGAAAGAAATAAGGCTGGACAAAGGAAGAAGCTGAGCTAGAACACTGGCTGAACAAAACTGAATCAAATGCAGCAGGAAG
This sequence comes from Ursus maritimus, assembly GCF_017311325.1. Classification (NCBI taxonomy): domain Eukaryota; kingdom Metazoa; phylum Chordata; class Mammalia; order Carnivora; family Ursidae; genus Ursus; species Ursus maritimus. The sequence continues at coordinate 5,127,761 of NW_024424786.1, forward strand.
CTCTGTAGTGAGTAGCTAACTTCAGGCCTGAGAGGCCCAACCTTCGCAGCCCACGTTCTTCACTCAAGCTGGAGTGCCCTGGGCCCTGGGAAGGAAGTGACCTGGGGCTAAGCAGCTCTCCAAAGCTGTGGCAAAGCTGAAGTTGCTGACTGATGGAGGCTGTTTCCTGTACTCCTGTGGCTGGATGGCAAGTGCTCCTCCGAAGAGGGGTCTGGAAAGTGCATCTCTCTGTCTACCATAATACCTTTACATGTCAGTTTGCGGCATTATACTAAGTGTGGTAAAATTACTTGAAAGGGATGGGGGCTAATGTCATTACATTTTAACATAAAGGTAAATAAGAAGCAGAATCATTTCTATTAAAGCAGAGTAGTTCACAAATCTACCAAAGACCACATAAAATAGCCAACTGTTGAAATGAAATTGTAGACTAAGGATAAAAATTAACTGTAGAATATTTCATTTTCTTAAGCTAGATTCTTTTCAGACTTCTAAATTTTTCTTCTTTCCTGAACTCTACAAAAGCAGCATAGTGAGCCCAGGGGGCTAATTATTTCTGGCTGTGAATTACTTTAAAATATTTCTAAATTAGTAAAGAATCTTTGGAACTGAGCTCCCTTTTTAATTCTTCAATTAACTCCAAATTTTCAGCAAAACTACAAAAAAGTTTTTAACTCTTGATCCAAAACCAATGCTACTGATTAAATAAATGACACCCAGGATCTTTAACTCAAGAATGAAGGATTCAAAGGTTTGATTGCATTGCTGTTTAATATTTTTGTGCTTTATCACACCCAGTTGCATGTGGTAAACCAGCTCTCAAGAGAGAGAGAGAGAGAGAGAGAGAGAAAGAAAGAAAGAAAGAAAGAAAGAAAGAAAGAAAGAAAATATATATATATATATATATATATATATATATATATATATATATATATATATATATATATATATATATATATATATATATATATATATATATATATATATATATATATATATATATATATATATATATATATATATATATATATATATATATATATATATATATATATATATATATATATATATATATATATATATATATATATATATATAATGAAAGTCTTAAACATAAAACGTAATTATTTCAGTAGCTAGTTGCTATTCTCCCAAATCCAAATATTGTATCAAATTTATTTACAGTATTTGCTGTAAATTCCATGGTTAAAAGTTGTTGTGCCTTCTTAGTAATTTAAAAAAAAAAAAAAAGGAAACTAAATTACAAAATACCCCACACATCCAAAGTAGATTTTTGAAAAAGACACAAATAGAGTGAGATTCTGAGGAGACAAAAGCAGGACAAAGGAAAAATAAAGGGCGGAGCAACTATACTGGCACCACAAAACTCCTCCCCACTCCGCAAGAAAAAAATCTGTTCTGTGGTCAATATGTGCTCATTCTGAGAGCCAAGTCCAGTTTACGCCATGTAATGGTGGTGTTAAAGGTTTTTAGTCTTCTTTCTTTTTGTCATTTGACATACCATGGTACCTAGCACTTGCTAGCCCTGAGTAAAAAAAGATGGATTTTAGACTTTCTGTTGTTCTCACTTGACCTTGTCTTAGCATGTTTCTCTGACACTCACTGTTCAAACATTCGAACCCCTGGCAGGGGCTAAACTTACTGTTCATCAGTCTTTGGTTGCTCATGGTCTTCACCCCTATACTCCATCTTGGAACTATGAAAATAAGTTAATAGACTCTCCTGTTGACTTCTTGTCCTAATGTAAGGATTCTGTGCGGTTATATAACAAAACCTTGAAGGCCTTCAAGTTTCACACATAACTGTATTAATTGTTCTTCACTTGGAAAAAGTCATAACTTTAAGTTAGTTCATAATGAAGCAACTATGTTAAACTAGAAAGCCATATGAATTTCCAAAATTTGACCTAGACATTCTTGCTTAAAATTTCAACTAACTACAGCTTATATTCTTCAAAACAGTAAGAATTAGGTTCAGAAGCTTAATAAAATGCCCATATAGCCCAGAATGTTTTGGTTTCTTTGTAGATCTTCAAAGTCCTACATTCTAAATCTAACTCTGTTGATAACTAGATGTTTCCAGGACATAACACGTGATCTTGGAAAACTCCATCTCCGTCAGCCTCAGCTCCCTTACGTGTGAAATCAGTGGTTTGACCAGGGTCAGTGTTTTCCAAACTTTGTGGCTATGACCAATTAATGGGACAGAGCTGACATTAAAAATATATAATAGAAAAGGGAAAAAGAGGAAAAGGGACCAATAAAAGGAAATTTAAAAAAAGAGAAGAAAGAGGAGGAGAGAGAAGAGAAAGAGTAGAGAAGTAGAGAGAGAAGGTGAAAGAAATGAGGGAATGAGAAAAAAGAGCAAAGGGAGATGAGAAGAAAAGATAATGAGAGAGAATGAAGAAGATAAGAGAAAGTGAAAAAGAACAGAAACATAATGTGAAGAATGGAGAAGAGAAGAGAACCAGAGAAAAGGATGCAAAAGTGAGGGAGAGAAGACAAATAAATAGAAAAAGATAAGATCTCCAACAAAGAGCCCACGTAGTAAGACAAGTGTCATTTAATGAAATTTCTGTTTCTATTATAGGTGCATAGGTGTGTTGTGTTCAACAGTGATGTGAAATACACTTCTTACTGCATTAGTGCAGAAAAAAATACCTTCAAAGCCCCTTCCAGCCCAAACAGTCTAATTTCCTATAGTTTTTTAAAATTATACCTTTTATAAATGAAAGTTTTAATTTAAAGGAGAATTAAATGATAGAAAACAAACATGTTAAAAAATGTTACAATTACTGATAGGACATATAATTCTAACCTTTCAGAAAGTTAGGCATCAACAACAAAAAAAAAGGTTTGATGTCATCCGCCAAGAAAAGGACTAAAGCAGGCTTTCTCAGACAACATCTCAGGAAAAACAAAATCTGGAGAGAGGAAAAAAACTTCCACACACACTTTCCAGATCAAGTCTCAGGATGAAAAGCATCTCTCCCTTAAAGTGAAAAGCAAATCTTGCCAATAAATCTTGAGTGAAGTCCTCCTAAGTTATAGGTTAAACCATTCTCCCAGAGCCTTGACACCACATGGATTTGGCTTCTAAAACTACCCCAAAGACAATGTTAATCCCAGCAAGATAACGACCTGCAGACTCTCCCCTTGTGGCTCCGGTGAACTGCCGTTCATCATGTGGTATATATCGTGTCCTCTGTGAAAAGTTTGGGCATTGAAAGGTATACTTGTGACTCAGCCCTAGAACCAGCTTAATACTGCTCAAGCCCCTCCATTTCTGAAAGAGACTGGTTGCAAGACAAAGAGGGTTTGAGCCTGTAGAAATTCTCAAATGACACATTAACTATACCCTGCTGAAAATGAAAAGTACAACATACTACTAAATTCAATTTAAGGCAAACAAAAATTTTGTAAAGTAGTCTCTTGCTTGGTCTGTAACTTTTTACTTTCAATCATTATAATCGGTGGACCTGTAGCATTTAGCCATTCCATTTATAATCAGTGTTTCTGTACTTGCTGACAAGACACTCTGTAATTGCTCTCACATTTTAAAATATATGGACATTTTGTTTCCTTGGTTCTTTTAAGAGTTCTTTGAGAGAAAGCACGATATCTCACATTTCCTATAATGCCTTCATACACCCAGCTTTTAATCACATTACACGGAGCAGATATTCAGTGAAGGGTGTGAAATAAACTGCTTTTTTTTATTGCTAACTTTGGTTTTTCCTATATTCGATTACTAAAATAACAAATAGTAAAACAGCTTCTTTTAAAAATCTACTTTTGGGGGAAAATTTTCAGGGCATTTTCGTGAGCTCTCTCAAGTACTACTGTTCTACTTGATGCGAGCACTTGCAAGCCACAAATACCCCTATCACATCTAAGAGAAATACCCTGAGTATTGATAAGACTAAAATACTTTTGTCTATGATCATAACAAAGCTAATAAAGAATATTATTAAATTTAAAAAATCAACATTTCACAACAACATGATTATTGTTCAGATGTCTCTCTTACTAAATCGTCAACTTGACAAAGCAGAGACATTATCTTTTCCACCTTGGTATCTCCAGCTCAGTACTAAGGCATTTAACAAACATTTAAAGAATTGAATTAAATCCACCACTCCCAAGATTTCTGGTTTTAACAGAACAGAAGCAAGAATTACAGAAGTTACCAAGCTCAAAAGAGAGACTAGATAGTACATTTAGGCTATAAAAAAACATAGCTCTTATTACTCCTTTTTGAAGTTTCCCCCCAAGGAACCAGGGCATTACTGACTTTCAAAAACTGTAGTAAAGTTCAATAATGCTCAATAAAGAAGTCTAAAGGGCTGAACACATAGGATATAAGGAGGTGACATTTGTAAAGGACTTATAAAAGTCCTTAGCATATAAGTACTCAATATTTCTTTTTTATAAATACAAATTACTCACTAATTTAAAGACAGAAATAAGGGCCAATGAAACTTTGTAGTAAAATGCATTCACAGTCCTATTTGCTCTAAGCATTTTAATTAATATCAGAGTCAATCCAAACAGGTCACTAAAATGATTTTCTAAACAAATCATTAAAAATTTTTTTCATTTATAAAAGGTATTCTGTTTTTTCATCAAGATTACCAACTTTAATCAAGCAGGATTTGAACAGCCAATTAATTCATCAACTATTATCTCCTTAAATCGGATAACCTTAACCTCAGTCAGATCAGTGCCTGGAGAATTCAGCACACTATTTCCTAAATTTCCATCATTGTATAGAATTCATGGAGTCATCAGCTAAATATTTTAGTACCATTCATTTCAGATATGTTTTTTCAATATTTGCTTCATTAAGTGATGAGCACACAAAAGAAGAGAAAAGAATACTTTTGATTGTCTCCTTTGTCCATTAAAATGATTTAAGATTTCAAGTATTCAATTCAACAATATTCAGTGAACATCAACCATGTATAAGACATGGCATGCTGGGAATGTAAAAAGGAACGTGACCTTTGTCTTTAAGGATTCTATGATCTTGTTGGAGGGATAAGACATGTAAAATGAGCTAAAATATGGTAGCAGTATGGTAGCATGTGTAAGTCCTATAAGAAAAGCACCAGGGGCTGTGTAAGCTCAGAAGAGAAAAAGATGACTAGCTCAGGCAGGGGATAGGGGTAGTGGTGATCAGGGAACTAGATTTAATAGAATGCCAGGTTTTTTAAAGGCAAAGATGAATGTGAGGAGAAAAATAGGCATTCCAAGTAGAAAAAAACAAAATGATAATTGACTTGGAGACAGGAGAGCACAATCATGTTCAGGAAATAACACATAGACGAGTGTGATTAATTATCTAGCAAAAAGAAAATCTAGAAATGGGAGTAGGAACCATTTTACAGGGGGCCGTGAAATTCAAGCTAACAACTTTGAACTTTAAAAACCATCCACACACTAATATTCCCAAATGTACATTTCTAGTCCTTATCTCCCTTTTGAATTCCAGACTTGTATGTCCTATTGCCTACTCAACATCTCCACCTGGATCTCTAATGAGTATTTCAATTCAACACTTCAACACTAAACTCCTGAATTCCTGCCTCATTTCCACTCACCAGCTGCTCACTCTTACCCTCTGCTGTTATCTGTTCCTCCAATTTTCCCAATGAACAGCAACTCCATTTTCCTAGTTGCTTAGGTCAAAGTCCTTGAAGTCACTTTCAAGTGACTTTCCTATTTCCCTTTCATTCCAAATCTCTTTGGCTCTACTTTCCCATTGTATCTGGAATCTAACCATTTCTTACTACTTCTACTGCCCTGGGCCTAGTTACCAAAATCAGTTGCCTGAAGAGCCTTCTCCTAGTCTCCCAGTTTCTACTCTTGCTCCTTCAGTCTATTTGCAACACAATAGCTAGAACAATCCTGTTAACCCCAAGTCAGATCAGGCCATTCTCAGTGGCCTCACATTCTACTCAAAGACCAAAGTCCTTACAAAGATGTAAAAGGCCTTCTCTGTTCTCATTTCCTACTCTTCTCCATTTTGCTCACCCTCCAAAATTACCCCCATACCTACCAGCCATAGTGGTCCCTTGATGTTCCTTAAATAGAGATGGCTTTCTCCTACCCATGAGTCTTTGCATCTGCTGTTCCCTTTGCATGGAAGGGTCTCACTCCAGATATCCACTTGACTTGCTTCCTGTTACTTCAAGGCTTTGCTCAAATGATACCTTCTTCATAAGGACTTACCCAAGCAAACTATTTAAAACTGTATTACCTCTTTCTCCTTCTCTATTTTTCCTGCATAGCAGTTCTTAACATGTTATATAATTTTACTTTTCTCATTTATGCCTGCCTTCCCCCACTGGAATGTAAGCTGAGCAGGGCAGAAATTTTTGTAGATTTCCATATTCTCAAAGACTAGTGTCAGAAATATAATAAACGCTCAATGAAAATGTATTAAATAAATCTAAATCATTGGCAACAAGACACCATTTGACACTTCTGAGAAGAAGATAAGCACAATGAGGAAAAATACTTTGGAATTAATGTGTAAAGTGGAAAGGGACAGACTGATGGTGAGGAGACAGTTTAAGACTACATTTCAGCAATTTGGGCATAAAGTAATGGTAGTCTGGATCATATTGGTAATGGGGAATGAAAAACAGAAGATAGATATGAGGCATTTGAAGGTAAATTGGACTAGAATTGGCTATTGTAAGATGAGTGAAGAAAAAGCTGAGATCAATGACTTAAAGTGATGTCATTTATAAGAACAGGAAATACAAAAAGAGAGGCAGACAATAGGTACATGAAAAGTTGTTCAACATCATTAGTCATTAGGGAAATGCAGATTAAAACCACAATGAGATATCACCACATGCATGTTAAAATGGCCATCATCAAAAAGATGGGAGATAATAAATGCTGGTATGGATGTGGAGAAAAGGGAACCCTCGTGCACTGTTGATAGGGTTGTAAACTGGCACAACCACTATGGAGCCTCAAAAACTCAAAAACTCAAAAATCAAACTACCATATTTCTCAGCAGTTCCATTTCAGGGAATTTATCCAAAGGAAATGAAAACATTAACTTGCACCCCGAGGGTATAGCAGCATTTTTTACAATAGCCAAGACATGCAAACAGCCTAAGTGTCTGTCAACAGATGAGTGGATAAAGTTGTATATATACAATGGAATATTATTCAGCCATATAAAAACAAGAAAATTCTGCCATTTGCAACAACATGGATGAGTCTTGAGGGTGTTACGCTAAGTGAAATAAGTCAGAGAAAGACAAATACTATATAATCTCCCTTGTATGTGGAATCTAAAACAAACAAACAAACAAAAAAATCTCATATAAAAAGAGATCAGATTTGTGGTTACCAAAGGCAGAGAGGTAGCGGGAGGAGGAATTAGAGGAAGGTGGTTAGAAGGTATAAACTTCCAGTTATAAAATAAATAAGTACTGAGATGTAATGTACAACACGGTGACTATAGTTAACACTCCTGTATAATATATATGGGTGTTGTTAAGGAAATAAATCTGAAGAGTTCTCATCACAAAGAAAATAACTTGTGGGGCGCCTGGGTGGCTCAGTCGGTTAAGCAGCCGGCTCTTGATTTTGGCTCAGGTCATGATCTCAGTGTCCTGGGATAGAGCCCTGCATTGGGCTCTGTGCTCAGCGCTGCGTCTGCTTCAAGATTCTCTCTCCCTCTGGCCCTCTCCCTGATCAATCTCTCTCTCTAAAATAAATAAGTCTTTAAAAAAAAAAGAAAACATTTTTCTTTTTTTTTGTTTTGTTTTGTTTTTTCTTTGTATTAAATCTGTATGAGATGAGGGGTGCTGACCAATCTTAATGTGACAATTATTTCATAGTATGTGCGTGTAAGTTAAACAATTATGCTATCCACCGTAAACTTACACAGGGATGTATGTCAATTATATCTCAATAAAAACTGGAAGAAAGAGAGGCAGATCTATAAGGAAATGATATTGGTTGTTCATTCTGGATAACATCCTAAACAAAAAAGGGAAAGAAATCTTAACCTAATTAATTCATGTCAGAAAGAAGGATGCTAGAATTTTCTTTGACTCTCATTTCTGAAGATCTTACTGTTTTTCATATTCAAATGCAATCCAAATCTGGAACAAAGATGCTTAGTCATTAGTTTAAGTGGTTTGGCATGTGTTATTTCTACAAAAACATGACTTCTTATGGAAACCACAGTACCTCTGGGTAGCAAGCAAGAATACTAAAAAAAAAGCACCTGGGAGGAAATGGCTTTTTTTTTTCCTCTCCAAGTCACATAGTCACCATTTCATACTCTAAGTTAAGATATCACCCATTCTCCTTCTGAGTTGGATCATCATGGCCATACATAGGGCACAGACACTTTCGGGAGTTTTCTATACACTAATAGAAATAGTCATGCAGGCGGAAATTATACTCTTATTTTTACTACAACTGTTAAATGGCTTATGAAAAATGTGATTCACTCATGAAGACCACTTTGATAAATGCAATCAAAAGACCTATCTGTCAGCCATCCATCATTACAAATAACATCAACAGTTTTCCCATCTTTTTTTGGTGTGCCACACAGAACCTGCCATGTACAGTAGAATGTTGTTCCCATGAAAGGATAATGTTGCACGTCTGGCTTCATGCCAGTCAAGGTATCGTATTAGAAGACTTCGTGATTTTTCCATTTTAAAAATTCAAAATGTAGACTTGTAATAATGTTTTTCAGGGGGATTTTTAAACAAATTTATAATGGGCACTCTGCAATCATGTCATTTGTTTCATTTCAGAGATCCATTCTTAAAACACAGAAGTTTAGAGATGGAAAAAAACCTTTATTTACAGATGAGGCATTTGAGGCCCCAGGGATTAAATGATTTGCCAAAGGTCATTCAGCAAATTATTGGCGATCATCAAGAGAACCTAGGGCACTGTTTTAGCTCTAAAATAAATCAAGAGGCAAGTTTGGCCAAAGTGTCTCAATATTCAACATAGTGTCTTCATAAGAAATTATAAATTCCCCTTTCATTTCTAAAATTCTTCTCTGTAAACAACTTAAATACTTGGTGTGTCCTGTTTTAAAAACACACAAAACAGTTAAATAAGAAGGTAATTATTGTTCATGTTTATATATTCTTACCTTAATAATAGTTGTCATATAAATATATTTTTATGTTTTTTAGAGATAATTACCTAAAGATATCAAGCTTGAAAGGAAAAGTACAGAAATTTAAAGATCAGTAGTGAGAAATTAAGATAAAGGGCTAATGAGGGTTATAATACAAGTCAAAGGGGGAAAAATGATCTAGTTTACAAAACCTTAAGAAAATATGAGCAGTGTAAATGGAAATATACCTGTAACTTCCTATGTATGCCTCTTTAACAACATGGATTTTCCCCCAGATGCCAGAGTCCACAAATTGAGACAAACTAAACAAATCATAGTTTGAAACACCCACAGAAAATGTTGAAATAAAGATCCCCTCCACATTTTAAGCAATTACTGTCTAAAGAAAGGGTTCACAGTGTTGCCAAGGATGCTGCTTAGTAAATACTTTAAATTCCTTCCACTTGAGAGAGAAAGGATCCAAAGTATATTAGCCTCTCCCCTCCCCCTCCAGTGAATTAATATTCCATGATATACAGCACCACTGCTGATGGGGGCACCTCTTTTCAATGAGCAGAGATCAGCAAATGGCTATTTCACAAAGAATAAAAATATAACCTTGTAATTTTAATGTGTGTTTATGTTAAAAAAAAGTGGCAGATCCATGTTAATAAACCTTGCTTAGGGAAAAAAATAAAATAGTTGCTAAGCCATGGTGAGTAATTAGCCTCTTAGCATCCCCTTTCTTCAAGAATGCTTCCTCCTGTGCCGCTTCTTTTAAATAGCTCCAGTCCTGGCTGCCTTTGTTGGGCTTGGAAATTGTTCACATATGAGAGAAATTAAGCTCTCATTTAACAGAGACACATGCCTGTCAAGACCAGAGGAACAAAGACTGGTCCCTGGGGCCTGTTCAGCTCCCAGAGGCTGCCACTCATTCTGTTAGCAATGCTTACCCTTTACAGAATGTGTATAAAGCCCAATAAATCATTTCATCTGCTGTGCTTAATACACGAGAGCTCGGACCATTTTTCAAAGTGTTTTCTCTTTCTTATACAACTTCACAGCTAGTTAGTTAAAAAAAAAAAAAAAAGGACCTTCTGTTGGTTTTTTGTTTTGTCTTGTTTTGTTTTTCCAAATGCAATAAGACTTTTCTAGTCAAAAAGGTAATGAGAATGTTCCCAAACACTGTCGGCATAAACGGAGAGGCAGTTATCTCCTTAGATGTCTTCCCAGATATCTTTCCTACACTAATGGTTAATAATGAAAACAGCCATTTTGTGAATTACCAGTACATCTCCAAGCTATTTTCAACCTACATTCAGGAGCTAGCCCGGGCAAATATGAAACGGTTAAGGACCAGAACTGGACAGACTTGCTGTCCTATTTAAATCTAATACATTTCGCCCCTTTGGAACCCACAGCCACCATGTTCTTTCAGGGTGGAGATTAAGACCACTACCTAATAAGCCAGCTCTTTTTACTAGGAAAATAAAATGGCCTTATAAACCCAACCAAAATACCCCCTGACACATTCTCATTTCCAAAGAAAGTAAGATGATCTTTGAGCCTTCTTAAGGAGAAAAGACAATGTTACCTTTTACACAGAAATCTCTGCATTGTCCCCTACCTCATTCCTTTACCTACTCCTCCCCCTGGGGAAAAATATGGAGGCTCTGATGAAAGACTGATGACCAGACTTTAAAAGCCTTCTAGCCTAGACTACTCTTACCCAAAGTTGAGAGGGGGAACGGCTGTGGGGAAATGAGTATCTTTCCATAATTATTAAAATAAATACTTTATTCAAAAGTAAAGTGCTTGCTTAACCCGACTGTGTTGTATGTATAGCAAACTTACCAAGGATTTACTCCAGCAATGTTAATCTTTCCACAGAAACACTGGGAGTTCCGGGGCTGACAGCTTCAATCCCCAAGATGCTGTGAACCCCAAAATAATAAGAAGCTGGTAGCACGAGTAACTTCACCCTGCTCAGCAGGGAAGAAAAAGCAGATCTGGGTTTCTTAAGTAAAACCAGATCTATACAATGGTTATATGGTAAAGCCCCGCAATTAATGGAAACCATAAACAGTTCAAGAAGCCAGCACTGCGGTAGTTTCTCTAGAACAGGTTTCACTCATATCTAGTTAGATATTAATCAGATGTACAACTGGCACAAATGCTGTGTGCAAACACAGATAACTGTACAGATGCCTTAGTACAAAAGAAAAAAAAAGAGATGGAAGTACATTAGACTCTTTTACATTCATATTTATGTATCATTCCCAAATGATTTATCATTTTTCAAATAATAAATTATTTTCATTTTTAAACCACAAATCACGTCCTGCAGGCCTTAGCAGATGCAGATGTCAGAATGTGGTAGTACAACAAAATTAATTAAATAACCCTCGAAAAAATAAAACAAAGTTTATTTATAAAAAATGACACTAAGGTGAACTGCCTAATAAGAACATGGATTTGCTTAAATAAAACATTATATGGTTCTGTTTTAGATTCATCCCTAAAGCCCTGAAAGATATTAGAATTTTAGTGAGTAATTACCCTATTTACTTCAAACAAAATGGGAGGAAATCGGAAAACCATATTAAACTCTACCACACATCAGAAATGAAATTCTCTCATTTTTTATCTTGCAACTCAATAAATAAATTGTAGTTGGAAAATTTATTGGAACTAGAAGATGAAACCTAACAAGCTAGAAATCAGGATATGGCCAAAAGAATATCCATATCAACATTATGCTTCAAGCAGTAAACCCACTTCTAGGAAGCATAGCCAAGTAGTCTCCCCTTCCCAGCTTAATTGTTTTCAGACAGTCTGAGCCTCACTCAGCACCACCCCCACAGTTAGACAAAATTCTAACTACTTAACACATCTCTTTTCAAATGAAAATGCAACACTTGGGGTGAAAACAAGAGAGACGAGGAAAAGGTGTTATATGCTATATATGCCACTGACATAATACTACACAAGGATATGCTGTAATTTCCTGCAATTAATACTTGAGCAAAGCTATAAGGATTTTTTTCCAAAAATTATAATATTTCACTTGCAACACGAAAATTAAGTTTGTGTCACCCTTTCCATTATATAGCCCTAACGGCAGGAGTTTGTCATTGGCTGCAGAACTGTGTTTGGTGTAGCCTGAAAGCAGGCATTTACAGGCCCTCTCTCTAAATATGTTTTTCTAAGAATCCCCGATAGCCATCATTTCATGTGGCAGGCATTACAAGCCATCACAATACCCCACAAAGGAAACATGAATTTGACCTCATAATTTAAAACCTTTCAATGGTTTAAAATGCAAACATTCCTAGGGGGACATGGCTCAGGCTGTGGCCAAACTTGACATTTGCCTGCAACTTTCTTAGGCAAAACTGCCTACTACTCTCCATTTTCTAAGGACCAGAGTTAATTCCCTTCATCTGACAGGAGGTCAGAGTCACAAGGAATTTCTGCGATAATCTTGTACAATGATCTTTGTTGTAAATATATGGAAAATGAGAATCACTGAAGAAGAATAATTTTCCAGAGGTCATGTAGTTACTACCAGAACGAAAACTAGACACAGACATCCTGAGTCCAAGTCTAGGGTTCTTTCTGCCACTCTACACTGCTCTAATACTATTGTGTCCCCCAGTTGGGACCGTACACCTTCCATAAAAGGAAGAAGAGCAAGTTCTGCTGAGAGTCGATCAGTTATTGTCTCTATGTCTCCCTTTTTCCTGGGCTTGACATCCTGGCCTCCCTGAGCCAATGGGAGCATACAAGTCTCTGGGATTTATTCCGTGTCCTAGGCAAAGCTGGTTAGGAAACGAGGAGGAGATTGAACAGGCATAGACATCAGTAAAACAGCCTGACAGTACCGGAAAGATCTGTACCTGTACATTTTTTCCAGCTATCTGGAGACCTGCTTGTTTTTTATTAACTGGAAGCTCTATTTAAGCAACCGGAAATCAGATATGACAATTAAATCATAAGATCTGATGATCTACTGGTGATCACAATCTATTCCACAGGTGATCACAAGATAAAAAGATAGATGTCTATTCCTTTTTTGTTACCTGCATTTTAAAAAGTAAAATAAGAATAATAAAGTCAATTATAAAAACAATGCATTCTCTTCCAGTCTTTTTTTATGCCTATTTTTATGTAGTCGAGATTATAATGTACTTACATTATTACATTCTGGGTTTCTTTCCACCTGACGACATACTGTAAGCATTACCTTAAATCATTAAAAATTATTTGTAAATATTTTTAACAGTCTATAACAGCCCATTACATGAATATACCATAATAAATTTAATAATTTTACTAAGATTGAAAATCAGTGTTCTTTCAAAGTACATTTAAAATTTTTAACTGTTTTTTCTTATACAAAAGCAATACATGTTAAAAAAACTTTTTAAAAAACTAAACTAAAACAAGAAAAAATAGTTTAAGTATGATTCTATTACACAAAGACATCTGCCTTAAAGATTGTACACTTAATCACTTGAGGTATACAGTATATCTGTATTATATCTGTATTATATCACAAACCCAGGTCTCCACAGTCAGGTCCAATCTTATTGAGAAGGAAAGATACTGTACTGATATGGAAGCCAAGTCCTAAACATAGAATTCCAATGACCTCTTCTACTGGACTGCCAATGATCTGAATTTCCCTCCCACAGGGGATCCCTAGGAATTTCAGGGGTGTACTTCTACCCTAAAACAGACACCCTGGAAGGGCCCTGCCAGAGACCAGTGTGTCTCACAATCTGCAATAGAACCAAATCTGACCATCTTAACAGGAAAATAGCTGTTGTGTGGAGGCCAACTTCGAGAGCTCAGCATCATTTTTCTTTGCCCTGGTTTCCACCCTTGAACTATAGATACTCCAGCCATGAGCTGGAATTCCTCCAATGTTAGACTACACATGTGCCCTATCATTGTGGATCTGAGCTGGTCTACCTGATCTGAGAATAACCTCTGGCTAGAACCAATAATGAATACTACTATCTCACTTTTGCCAGCTCCTCTGGGCTTCTCTTTCCTTTTTAAAAATATTTATGTATGTATGTATGGATGGATGGATGGATGATTTTTCTTATTTTAAGTAGGTTCCATGCCCAATGTGGGGCTGAAACTCACTACCCTGAGATCAAGAGTCACATGCTCCACTGAGCGAGCCAGCCAGGCGCCCTGCACTCTAGGCTTTTCCATAGAGCGTACCAGCTCATCTAACTGTGCCTCCACTCCATCTAACCTTCAAACATGAAATCTAGAAACCTGAGTCTGCACAAAGCATTACAAAGAATTACACAGAGTAGGGTAGAGAGAAAAACTTGGAACGACTTTTTCCTTTTCTCAAGCCTCCTTTCCTCATCACTGAGCAAGGTGACAGCTTCGTATCAACGTGCACTTCCTTCCTCTCCATCATCTTCTGCTGTTAAGCTCATTCTTCCACCACTATATCCATGTTGATTCCTTCAAACCCCAGCCTCCAGCTCCTAAACTGATGATCTGGGAGCTATCATGACATTCCTGATTCTCAGTGAAATGCAAGTCAGGAGGAAGGAGAAGCTGACAGCCACAGGATGAAAAAAGGTCCTTTAGGACAGACAAATACACGAGCCAGCAGCTGGAGAGCTCTCCTCTCCTTGAAGCTTCAGGCCCTGCATTGCCTCCTCAGGCACCATTCAATTATAGGAATCCTAAAGAGCCTTGTATTTAATTCTCTGTACATTAACAAACGACTTCTGCCATAGCCAGCTTCCAAAACAGCGAACTAGGACTTACTTACATCTTTTATCAAATAATAGCACATAAGGAATGTTTTTCCATTTGGGTAACTGGTTCCTGACACCATCACAACTTTCAGAAGGGAGCAAAAGTTATTAGACGATCAACTGAAACTAAAAATCAGCTTTCTTGGGGTTTTTTTTGCCCCCTTTTCCTATGAATACTACAACTAAAGGATGCATAAAGAGCAGCCAACCTTTGTGTGGCTGGGAAACGAATGACGCTAGTCCAGTACGGAATAAGCTGGGCCTGCTACAAGTTCTTTAGAATAGTCTGCTCACCTTGTCAGAGGGTCGAGCAGCAGCCCAGTCACCCCAGCTGAGAGCCCTTTCCATCTGCACTAATTTCAGCCACTGTAGAAAATTCAAATCTTCCACGTTCAACAATAGTCATGACTATGACCTGACTGAGGATGGACTTGACCCTTTATTCTGATCTGTGAATTCCTTGACTTTCATTGTTTAATGTTACAACTTCAACATTTTCTTAATGGAAAGGGTGGTACATAAAATGAATTTAGCGTCTCACAGTGAGACCCTGATACCTTTTGCATCATTTATTTTATTTTGAACAAGTAAAAATATCTGACTCCAACATTAATAACTTTGAGTGGGAGTTACCTTATGCGAATTAAAAATGGTTATGTCAGTACATCCCTTCAGAATTTAAAAGATATTTCCCTGTGCTATATCAAGAGTCACACAGTATATCAATTTTTATTTCCCATCTCTCAAGTCTGGTATGCATACTGTTTAACTTCTTAAATTCTAAGTATAGACATAATTCACAAAAGCTGGGCAAATGCTTGACTAACAGGAGATGGCGTACACAAGATTTATATGAACAACTTTATTTTAAACAAGAAGGACTTTTGCATTTTGTGCTGCTACATCACGTAACTTCATCTGTGTTTTTTTTTTAAAGCTATAAAATAAATTGGAAAGGTTCATTTACTGTCCCTCTAACTTTGCAAGCACTATTGATCTAATAGGAAAGCCCATTTTGGTGTGAAAGGTGAGAATTTGACCCTATTTTCCAGAATAAAATGCCGTGCTCCCTTTTAGACAATCTCCAGGCAGCGCTGTCTAATTCCTGGCCAACTACTCCTGAGTGCCTGATAAACCTTACTCTCCTCTCACTGACAACTGAAACATTTGGCAGCCAGAGAAAATTGTTGCTCTTTCTTTTCCTTTAGATTATCATGGTCATAATAGATTTAAGTGCATCCACACTGATTACCCTATATTCACATCACTAATTTGTGGGTTCTAAATATACATGTGTATATAGATACAAACATACTTATAAACACAGATACAAAATATATATATATTTCTCTATAAGGTATTCTGAAATGATACCTGGTATACAACAACAATAACAATAATGATAGTGATAGACACTGTACGTTGAGCACTTAACTAGAGGCTTTATCTGATGATCTCTAATCTCACAACTAGTAAGGTACTATTATTACGCATCTTTTAGGAATTAAGAAATGCAGGCTCAGAGACATTAAGAAACTTGTCTCATAGCTAGTAAGTAGCAAAGCAGATCACTGATCTAATCAGTAGTAGAACTGGAATTTAAATCTGGATTTATTTAACCAATACCTGTGCTAGTTCTACAAAAATTTTAAATTACATACATTTGAAAGAATGCATCTAATTCTCTATATCTTCTACTTATATGTACAAATCTAGCTTAAAGGTGTATTCAGGTTCATACATCCCGCAAGTATGTCAAGATGTAGTCAATTTTGTAGAGAATTTTTTGAAAAAATACATATAAAAATAAATAATGGGTTGATTTCCTGGGTCATCTTGTTTAACTAGTAACTGAGAATTTATTTTCTAAAAGTTTTTGTATTATTATGAAATGCTATGGTTCGTTTTTATTTTAAGTACCATCTTGCAAAGGAAAAAAATATTCTGATCTCAACACATTCGTGTTTTGCCAGTATACCTACATATAAATAAAAATCAAGTTATTAGAACAATTAACTACATTTAAGTTGTTTAAACAATTATCCTTCATAAGCTTTCTAGCTTTTAAGTAAAACAGCTCTGACCAAAGTCAAAAGTATATTTCAGCTCCTGAAGAATTATTTGTTCAAGCTATGCCCAACCCTCTGTTTATCTAGATATAGATACAGATACAGATACAGATACATAGATGTTTGCTAGGTAAATAGATAGATGGTCCAAACAACTTAAGAGTTCATAGTTAATCATTTAGTCTGCATTACACTGTATAAAGCAGTATTTCTCAATCTTGATTGTCCTCTAGTATCATCTAGAGAGTTTTTAACCGTCTTCCGTGAGGACTGTATTTCAGACCGATTAAATCAGAATCTCTGTGATGGAACCCAAGCATTAGTATTTTTAAAAGGTTTCCAAGTGATTACAAGGTACAACCAAGATTGAGAACCACTGGCATCAAATGCTGTCACTCACTGCTCACTTTTGTCAGCTGGAGAAGGTAGCTATAAAGAAAAGTATTAACATTAAAGGTGACTGACCCTCAATATAAAGACATATCACTTTAAAGCCCGGAGAAAGTAAAATAATTAACTATCCAAGAAGTTTATATGTAAATACCAAAAGAGTCATTCAGCCATGAATACATTTCATACTACACTATAGGAAGATTCCAATTATGTTCTTTTTATCTCTTTCCTTGTGGGTATATACCCATAGTTGTAGTAGTTCTGGGATATAAACTGATTCTAATGGCAAATCTTCAATTTTTTTCTGTTTAAGGACAAAGAGAATGTAATGAGATTTTAGATGTTAGGTGTTATTATCCACATTTTACGAACTAAGAAACTAAAGTGCACTAAAATTTATTCAAGTCACAAAAAGGGCAAATTGAGACATGACCTGGAATGTTGGAAAGAGCACTAGACTAGGAGTCAGGAAAGTTGGGTCCCACTCATAGCTCGGACAATATTTAGCTTTTTAAGCTTGACAACTCTGGAGTTTCGGTTTCCCTCTGTGAAGTACAGGATTTGGACTGGAGAAAAATTTCCAAAGAAATTTCAAAGAAAAACAAAACTGGGGATATATGTGTGTGTGTGTGTGTGTGTGTGTGTGTGTATTTGGGAATGTCTCATTTTACCAAATAAACTACTGGAAAACAAAGAAACAAAGTACATGGCATTTATTACCACCGTTACTTCACAAAAAGAAAAGGCATTTTCATTCCAACGGAGGTACAAACCACCCCCCATAATGTCAGGGCTATTTTTAAATATAGCTTAATGATAAACTCACAATATTGCTGTCCACCAGGAATAGCCACCGGCCCACCCCCAACCCCCCGCCCCATGAGCAAATGAGAAACATGAGGACCTCTATATGATGTTTCAAGTTTAACCTTCTATTGAAGTGGAAGCAGTATGAAGGGGGATCATTTAATACCTCTTAGTGTAGTATTTTCTCAGAGGTTTCCCCAAATTTATCATTAAAGACTACTTTCATAATTTTTGCCATACCCAAGTATGTAGCTATTATTTGCTTAAGGTTTTTATCTAAATTGACTTTTTTTGCTTAAATACATTTATTTCTAAAGGAAACTTCATAGCACTACCTCAAATAGAAACCTAAAATCTCTTGTTATAAATACAAGATAACCAGGTAAGTACAAAAATCAAAGTTTTATTTTATTTTTATTTTATTTCATTTTATTTGTAGCTAAACGCTATCGCCTCCAAAGACTCTGAGACTAAGATGCTCTCTCGTTCTGTCTCTCAGTCTTTCCTACAGAGAGAGATTAGCACATCCTAGAAAGGTATTAAAGACTAACACTGAACTGAGCCTTCAATGTAATCAAAGAGATCAAGAAAAAAATAGAAGACAGCCGCCTTTCCCCCATGGGATTGGTTCAGTGTTACGTAATGCTAATGTCACATGCCAGCACCACCTGGGTCATCTGCCCACTCTGCTCCATACCCTCCTGCCTCTGAAGGGGTCATGTACTCTCTCTTTATCATTAATCTCAGAAAGAAGCAAAGACTGGTTTCCTGGAATTTTTAGTATCAGTAGTTTGAAAAAGAGCTGGCGAGTAGAGTCAGAGGTAAGTATAAGCAGGTAAAACAGAGAAGGGAGGGTCACCTAGAGGGGGTGAGGGAAACAGAAGCCCAGTGCCTGGAAAGCACTGAGATTCAGGTTCTGGTCTGCTGAAAGATCTCTGCCACAGGCCACATCTAGAAAACAGGTAGCAAGTTGATTCATAACTCCATATAGTAAGTAACTCATAGGATCTGAGCAAGTATCACTTCTTCTTTTTAGATCCACTCCAACTTGAACAGTCTAGCATGGCTAAATCGGAGTTTCTAATCCACAGAGAATGTATATTTTTAGCTGGGAAGGCCCTTACTGTTCATGAATTATAGCAGCTTTACCTATTCTTTCTAATTCAGAAACTTCATTATTAAATGTTTGAAGCAAGCTATGGAGCATCTATCATTACTTACAAAGTTAATTAGATTACATAAAAGAAATAATTAGATTTGCATTTTTATCTTGGTTTTAAACTTCCAAAGAAGATCACAACAGCCTGCCTGTGGGCAATTAAAAACAGCATACAGCGGAGAAATAGAGGAGACAGGGTCTGTTTTTCCTGGCTAATTCATGATTGAAGATAGAATTACAAAATATTTTAAGGGCTTGCTGAAGCTGGGGGCTAATCCTAGACTTCTAAGCTTTGTTTATAACTCTCATTTCATTGCAAGAGAGTATCAGATACATGCACAGTGCCAATAGTAGTATCAAATTACTTCCAGTGGGTTTCTTTAGTCCTGTTCAGGGGCTGTTGGAAGGAGAGTCGTTACCTGATCAATAACACAAAAAAGAAGTATTGGCTAGAGCCAAAACAGGAGCACTGTAATTGCTTTTTGTTTATCAATGCTAAATACAATTAACAGAGATACAACGTAAGACAGAGGGACTCCGTGAGACTGGAGGGCTCCTGACTTTCACCAGGCTCATTGTTGGCTCCTGCAGCCCTCTCCAAAAGACAATAAATGCCAAGGTCCGGCTCTTAAAATTAGAGGTCACTTAGATACTTAATGATGAAGCATATCCTCAAATATATATCTATTATTATTATCCTAGCAAAAAATTAATTAACCAGGTCATACAGGCCATGAAGGCTAATGTACAAAGTAATTATTTCTGATCGTTAGACAACTACTTCACATAAAAAGGTAGTCCTTATTCTGCTCAGCAGATACCTGAATTGCCTATAGTTAATCATATTGAAGGAAACAAAAGGCAAGGTTTATCTCCTTAAAAGGTGAGAGTACATCTCAAATTATTCTGTTTAATGGTTTAAGAACAATCACCTCCTTTCTTATAATATCAGCATCTCTCCTGGTTAGCAGACAGGAAGAAGAAGAACGCGTATCGAATGGTGCTCTATCACATGAAAAACACACAGACACACACAAAATATTGAAAAGCACACAGACATATATTATAGTCAAAATAGAAAATACCATGCATGAAAAATATGGGTATACTCTCAAGAGCAGAGTGAAGCTTCGGAAAGGAGAAAAACACTTGTAAATAAGCAGCCTGTATTACAGCATTTAAAATAGAAAGCTTTCGGATGAGACAAAGAGTATGTGGAAAGCAGCAGCGATGGCATTTAGTTCAGGCCTTCCACAGATGAAGTTTGCCATCTAATGCATGTGTCAAATGATGAGGAAATGGCAATGAATATTGCACATTCATCAATAAAGATTAAAATTCATAAAGATTAACAAAAAACTAAGAATTACAAGTTTCACAAATATACTAAAAAAGGCTTGTATGGATGAATTCACTAAATCGTTGGCTCTGGCTCAGGAAGCCAAATGCCCAAATAATCCCCCAACCAGCCAGCCCAATGTTAGGAGACCAGCGTGGTTCCATCAGTGATGTGAGGCGAGGACACTGCCTCTATAGCACACAATATAAGCCACTTGAATATCTCTTAAGGTTGGGGTTTGAAGAGATGTGAATAAGGAGGTAACACCGTTCATGTCTGGAAAAGTAAGTTTCTCACCAAGATACCTTCATGAGCTGAATTCTCTTCCAAAGGTTAAGTTTTAGCAACAAAATGCCATCATTAAATGTGTTCCTAGTAATGTGCTATTGAAACCAAAGAACGTGGTACGTTGTGTCCATGAAGACTATCTTCTCTAGATTCAAGAACCATGACATGGTCAACTGAGGTTGGATAAATAAATTTATGGATGGATCAAGAAAGCAGGATTTATAAAGTATTTTCTCCTTTGAGAAAGGAGACTAGCCTTCTATTTAGTAGTTGATTAAAACACTAGACTAGCCTTCAATTTAGTAGTTGATTAAAACACTGTACATATACTTTGATACGTCCAATGGATTAAAAGTGGATTTTGTTTACTGGTCAACATAACTCATAAACAAAATGCTTCAAAAGACTGGCTAAGATACTCTAGTGCAACAGTGGGGAACAAGGAAGATGATATTACCGAAGCAGTCATCTGTCTTTTGGAATTAAAGCACGACAACCGACATTCCCAATTCCAAGGACCCATATTCCATCATCTATTATTTTGGCTTTCCATAGACTTGATGAAAACTATGCTATTTCTGTCCGGGAAATATCAAGAATGTCTAACTTTTTCTGGGCTCTATATCGGGGGAATTACTTAATATGAAACAAATTAGAGGAATCACCATTTTCCCCAAAGCACAAACAGAGGGATTTGAATTCACTAAGCAAACAGCCTCCTAAAAGATGTTAATATTAAAGCATTTTAATAATCATTTAAAGTTATTACCCTGATTTTTTAATGGCAAAAATTGACTCATCAAAAATATAAAAACATTGGTTCACAAAAATCATTCATCTTACTTTGTAAACAGGGCTTACATGGTATCTCTTTCAAAATTTAGTTAGAATTTACTAAGGCAAAATTATGTCAAAAATTATATTTATGGAAGAAAAAATGTATAAATGAAATGGTTTTTAACTACATATTTACGTTTTGAATGATTTCACATAAAATAAGCATGGGACTTTTACAATACTGTCTTCATCATGCCTTTTTCTATCTCTAAGGGAAAATCCTGCTTTTCAATTTGTGTAAACCATTCAGGTTTTCATTTGTTTCGATTATAATAGGCCCAGATGTGTTGGTGTGTGGTTATTATAAGAGGTTAGACACTCTTCCCTTCCTTTCTATTACAGCTTGCAAATTCCGAAACAACAAGACTGATTCACAAGTCAACATTCTGAACTAGAAGTAGAGGGCAATCTTGAATGTAACCACCTGATACTCATGATCCATAGCCAATTGCCATGGCTCCATCTTGCTGACCATGTTAGCTAACAGATTCTAGGACTCCAGATTTAAAAAGAAGAAAGAAGGTCAAACTTGCTCAAATGGTCTCTGTATACATTTGCTTTCAGAAGAAGGTTTTGTGCTCACCTTATTTTACTCTTTGTTCTGGTTGCTTTCAAAAGGGAGAATGTTTCTTTCATGATACAAAAGTGTTTGAGGCATCTCTTAAAGCTCATATTTTGCTCAAAAAGAATACTAAAATTAGCCCAACAATAATCTCTTCTAAATTTGATCATGACTATAGGTTGTCAAACACCATATTTGAAAATACAGTTAGCCCATTCCCCTTCCCCCCCAAAAAAAACAAAAAAAACCCACCTAAATGTCTGAATATCAGATACCTGCTTCGTAAGTGTCAGAGATGAATATGTTTTGTGTAAGGAGTGTTTTTCAGCATTTGAAAAATTCTTTGAATGGTCTATACTGATAAGATAACTACTGACAAGATATGAAGTAACGCAGTGGCTCAGGACAGTATGAACTATAAATACAGATTATTGCTCCCTGTTATTTTTTAAAATATGAATTCTTATTACAAAGATTCCTATATTTCTAAAATGAATGCAACTCTGACACTTTTGAATCTCTCTGATTTTATCATTTGTGCAGCTGAGATCAAGTGCTGATTAGCTTCAATTTTTAAAAACTTAAACAATAAGAAATACCCACAATTTTAAAAGCAATTAAACTTCTATTAGAAAACTGGAAAAAACGATTTTCCTATCTTCTCAAACTGAACATTCTGATGAATAATATTTTAACATCACTTTCTATAGTTTCTGGAAAAAAGGCATCAATTTCATGTAGTAAAGTTATAACTATAAAATCATATGCAATCAGTAAATACTAATAATATTTCATAAAAATGCTCTGAACTGATTCGGTTGCTATTCATCTGACATCCTCAGTACCACAAAGCAAACATCAATTAAGACAGCCACTTCATACAAACAACAGTGGACTAAGAAGTGAAACACATTCAAAATAAATAAAGAAGTAAATAATAAAGATGTAGTAAAAACATTAACAATAAGTAACTGATAAATCAGGGAACATCTCAGGAAACTTCTTCCATTCCTGCTTTACAAATAGGAGAAAGAGAGAGAACTAAATGATCAGGTTATTTAACACCTACTGAGTTCTTAGAGAGGAATCTAGAGAAAAATGTAGGAAACCACAGGCTAAAAATCTTGACCTTAGCAGTAGGAGATACACTGAAAATTCTAATAAGGGCAGAACCAAGGAACACCTGGACAGTTATTTAATTAAGGATCTCAGCATGGGTCATAAAAGAGATATCAGGATGAGAAATTATTCCAAGATTTAATTGTAAAGGCTGACTGTCAAAGATGCCAGAGACATTCCATCCCCTCTGTAGTTGGACTCTTTATTTGGAAACATATACACTAGCGTAGGAAAGACAGAATCAGAATGAATTAAACAACAATGAAGACACTGGCTAAAGCGTCTGAGTGAAGATAACTGGACAAAATGCCAAACGAGGTACAGGGATTTCCTCGGGCACCAAGCTGGTACTTTAAATGGAACACCAAGGATGATTACCGAATGAAGAAGGGCTTTATGTTAAAATCACTGGCTTTCACCAATGAAAGAGTAGAAGAGTAAACTATGACTTTATGCGAATGATTTTTTAAAAATACAGGAAGGTGTAATATTAAACTCAAGCAAAGGAATACTATAATTCACAATATACTGCCCCAACTAGGCTGCAACACAGATCGCAGAGGTTAGAAAACATCCACAGCAACCAAGAAAAAGCACAGAGGCCGTGGCAGGTAGACAGAAATCTGGGACGAGTATTCCTCAGGATTAATCACCAGACAACCACGTCTGTATTCCAAGGTTTTCTAGAAGTCACATACCTGTGTTCCTTTTCAAAAATGGAGGCCACTTCCCTTACCTATCCCAGAGAGCTGTTAGTTACATTAACCATCAAGTGTCTAAAGGAATGCCAGAAATCAGAATTCCTTCCCAGGCCATTGTAAGCATGATCTGTGTACCGCGTTACACTGCCACAACAAAGAAGGGATTTTAAAAATTGGGTTACAATTACATGGGAACAAGTTTTTCTTCCGTTCTAGACTATAAGCTCCTTGAAGACACATCATTATTCATTGATCTTTCTATTCCCCTCAGCACCCAGCAGAAATGCAGAGAATATTTATTAAAGACCAAATTAATCATTACCAATCTTTTCCCGGGTCGTAAGACTCTTCTCATAACTGACCCAATCAGACTGTCCTAACCAACAAATAAGCATCAGCTTCTCCCTGTGATACCATTAGGTGGTAAAATACAAAGCAGAAAGGGGTCTGTGGCAATAAACACAGCACGTGTGTGCTACCTTTGAAACCATTTAGGTTTCCACTGGGTGAGTGTCGGGCGAATGGCAGAAGGAAAATGAGATAAGGTTTATTGTGTGTACCCTCACGTCCGAAAAGAATGCTTAGACCACCACGTGGTCGTGGTCGATGTTTCCTACACCCACGTCTACAATTGTATACAACATCCTTGAGTAACAGCCCTATTGGTGCTGTTGACGAGAGAGGGGCGCATTTGCAGCATTTTAAATTCCATTTGCAAGGAGGAAAGTATCTAAGTACAATCAGCCGAGAGTAATAAAATACACTGACCTGGATCTGTTGCTGCAGGAGATTAATTTTGTGCTGCTGCTGCAGAAGTTGTTGCTGTTGTCTTGCAATCTATCAGAAATAAAGTTTCGTTAAGTTCAAATGAAATGCCTGCACCTTTGCCATTACCCCAGGTATCTCTCTCGGAATGACAAGAATGCTTTACTGCACTTCTGCGTGAAAGAGTTCCTATAAAATGAGAGACGCAGACTTAGTAAGTTGGAGAAAATGAAAAATTTCAAACAGGTGCCACCTCTCTGCTTACCCCCTAAATCTTTCTCTGTAGGTGAACAGTACCCCTTGTATGACACTTGTGAGCAGTTCATCCATATCGGCACTGGTCATCTGGAAAGAATGGGAACGTCGAAATCTGATCTTTGGAGAATAAAGACAGGAAGACTGGCTACAGTTTTCTCAAGAGCTTAATTTGGATGTAAAAAGTAAAATCTGTAAGCATTACAGATTACTTGTGGTCTACTTTGGTGAAACCTTTTCTGAAGGAAAGATTTCCAGAACTGATAAAATTTAGAAATATTGTCAAAGGAGTGCCAAAAAAGCAGCAAAAAAAAAAAAAATCTTCTTGTTGTTGTTGTGGCTGTCACATGTACAAAGCACTTTTTAAAAACAAAATTTAATATTTATCCTTTTGAGGGTAATATGTTAATTTTAAAATTCAGGATCCACACACAAATTGTACATTCCCTTTCTTCATCCAACAATCAAATTCAACACATGAACATGTCATCTGGTCTATAAAAAGAAATATTACCCACTTAATACAAGTCCTACTGAGGACTGAATCTGCCCCTCGGAAGAGCAAACAACTTCTTCAGCATAATGGTATTTGCTATAAAACATGTGTTAGGCATCAGGCTGTCTATTGCCTCAAAAGCTGGAGCCCCGGGAGATGCCCCTTATGAGAACACACTGAGTGCCCACAGAGGAAGCCAGATGGAAAAGTGGCCAGAGACTACTTAGAAGGACTTGGTTTAGTAATGCCCTATAGGCAAGAGTTATGGTTTTTTCCTTCCTATTTCTTCTCCTTCCAAAAGCCTATATTCTAGAATGGGCCATCTTGGAAGTAGAAAAATGAATACGGATCAGCCCTCAGCTGTGTATTTCTTGAGTGTTTTTGATGCTTCAGCCTAGAGCAGAGGGAAACACCCAAATCCCATTTCACTCAGCCCAAGATAACAAAAAATAGCAGTCTACTCCCAAATGTTGCTTTGTGGTTTCTGGTGATGACTGGCTCATACTGGAACTCATGATAAAGCTGCCCCTATCACAGGCTAGAGTTTGAGAGATGGGACCACTCCTTCCCAAAGTTTTTTAAGCAAAATGGAAACAGTGTCTAATCAGATCGGAAAGGCCCAGTCTGCTTGTCACCATTCAAATCAGAAATGGACAACTCGGCAACTCTAGGTAGAGATGCTGGATCGTCTGAATATTTATTTCCTCTTAGCAAACCAGTGAAACACTACTAGGCATCTAATATTGATGGTCCCTCCTAAATGATAAAGTGCTGCATAGAAATGCATCCACAACACCACAGTGCAATTACTATCATCCACTCTAGACGTATGGGTTTGACACAGTGAAGTATGGTACATAAGCACCATGTGGCTCAAATTCTGAATTTTATTTGCCAATCGGTTGAGCTACATGCTCGCTTCATTGAGCATGACAACCTAGTTTTAAGTGTCATTTAATTTTCATTTTGAAATATAATTACAAAGTGTTCACTGTAAGATATCACTCGTCTGCAAATGTGTCAAGATTAATTTGTGCTAGCTTATTCACAAGTGTCAATAGTTAATTACTGTGTCATCTCTGGATGGCTAAATGACATTCTAACTTCTGATTTTTTACAGTGTTCCTTTATGTTATTTTCCATTAGGGGCTGAGTCCATATTCCTACATGTGGGCAAATATTCAAGCATATAAAATACCAGACGTCACAACTCATTAAAATCAACAGAGCATATATTGCTCTATATACCCCTATAAAATACATTTAACTGAAAAGATAATTCCAGTAATAATGTCAGATTCCTAAAAACCGCACATTAATTTGGGTCCGTCTGATCTAAAGCATCAGGGACTTACTCTACAGGATCATTGTTGTTAGATTAATGTACTCGTATGAGACAGGAAAAACATTGGAGAGAGTGATTTACTTTTGAAAAGATATACACTTAAACTTTGATATTTTTTCTTCTTTCTCACATTTAAATCAATGAAATCAAATTCTTGGAGGAGCCATGTACTAATTTGTTTTCAATGATTTACCTATGCTATAAATAGAGTGACCATATAATTTATGTAATATATCATTCAAACCAGGACAACTTCTGCAGGAGGAATGGGGGGTTACTAATAATTACTCTGGAAAACAGTCCTTAGCCAGGGCTATTCTGGGAAAACTGAGACCTATGGTCACCTTAGCTTTAAAGTCAGAGAAAATCTTTGGACCAGTAAGCTTAAAGATCCCCAAAGTTTTTCTAGACCAGGACCCTCCTTTTCTGGATGAGAGGAGTAACGCCTGGAGAGAAGCAACTTACTCTTGGTTAAGCTTGGAATAACTCTTGGTTAACACAGGAATACATGTGATGCCTATGTGAGTAATCCCTAAGTAATTAATCAAATCCAAATGTTCTGGAACAGTGTTACCACTTCAGTTATGCCCAGTTGCTATGATGCCTTTCTTTGTCCTCCACATATCACCTCAGTATTCTTGAAGACCCTGGATTTTTAGAAGGCTTCTTCCTTTCTTTCCTTCTTTTTTTTAGGAATGCTTATGACAAATAAACCAATCAATGTGATTACTCGCGGAGCTTGGCACATTCCACAGCCCCAGTTCATCAGCTCCTTTTGCAGGGCTCACCTGTTCTTGCTGCTGGCGAGCAAGGTCCATTTGCTGTCGTTGTTTCTCAATTTGTGAGGCTGCCAGTTTTTTCTGTTCGTCGTGCGCTGCCAGGAGCTGCTCCCGTAAACTGATCAGCTGGGTAATCATAGTAGAGAGCTGCCGTTCTTTTTCTGCCAGGCTCTCAGGTGTACCTAAAATGGAAGTGAGAAGATATCTCACAAGTTTGAGAAAAGTCTGAATGAATTGGGGAAAGGGGGAGGGCAGATTAAGAAAGGGACTACCCTAAGACATTTAAAGATCTGGGACAGTGACTGGAGGTTACTGTGAGCATAGGAACACTACAGAATATCAATGGAACGAACACCAGAGTTAGTCATCGCCCCTGCCAAGAAAAAGTATTATCACTAGTAAAATTCTCACTCTTCCCTCTTGATCTTTAAAACAAAACAAACAAAAAGCAGAACTACTCCTCCCCTCACCCTTTTATCATATTCCTCCTCTCCCTCCCCTTACCCCTACCGAATCTATCCGATCAAGCTAGGAAAACTATGATATTTAATACCAAAGATAGAAAGTATAGGTTGTGTTAATATTCCACAATGCTAGTTTTCTCTACCCTCAGTGACTAATAGAGGATCTAAGACATAGTAGGTGCTTAATAAGTGTTATTTAAGGAATTTTCCAACCATTGTTCTCATAAAACTTTTCTATTGCATAAAGACCTATCTCTGGAGTCAGGAGTTGTTCTCTTGGCCATGGAATGAATTCTACAGAGAGAGGGGGAAAACAAACCTGCCTTGCCTCAGGTAAGAAAGGATTGAATCTCCTTTTTCCCCCGTGAGGAGATCAAGCTAAAGTTCTCAAGTTCATCCTTAAAGGGAACAATGTTGCTTGGAGGGCTCCTTCACCCCTTTGTCATTTGTCATTCTTCAAAGGGAAAAAAACACGTTCGAGGTTGAAAAGGTTATGCATAAGGATGTGCTGTTTAATGACTATGATGTCGCCGAACACTTATGGTATGCACTAATGGTGCTGCACAGTCTTTTTATGGGCAAATTGCACAGCTCTCCTAAGTAAAGGGTACAGAATCCTTTTGTGAATCTAAATTAGAGTATTTACCACAGCATAAGATAAGAATTTCAACCCACTGTATTTGAGCTACAGGTTTCATTATGAAGAAATGATCTATGATTTGAAAGCTTTTCAGAGAGATGCCACCAGCTGTCAAAGGGGACAAAGATTGCCGATGTGTGTGTGTGTGTGTGTGTGTGTGTGTGTGTGTGTGTATGAAAGAGGAGACTTCCAATCTCCTCATGAAACCCCCCTTATTCCTGCTAAGAAAGCACCGGGAAAATCTGAGAAACTAAAAATATTTCCATTAGCAGTGGTCTTATCTTCCGAGTGGCCCCATGGACAAAGGGAGCCTTCAGAGGAGGCAGGCGAGCATTTGCTAGCATTTGACTCCCAGAAGGTAAAACTGATGTCAGCAGAGAAGTTACGATGCTTAGGACTACCTTGGAGTTTGTGATGCCAATTCAAGTCCTTAAAAAATAAAAAAACAAACTGTCAATATCCCATATCCTTAAAGATTCACTGAGTTGAAAGATGGCCTAAAATCAAAATTAGAAGAAAAATAAGATAGTGAGATGATGTTAGAAAATGTGTTCTACTGATAAAGGCACAAATACTGTGTCCAGCTGTTCTTTCCAGCTACTGGAATTAATTTGTTTTAAAGAGTTTTTATTTCAGCAATAGGAATTTCAGCTTGGTAAAAAAGAACTTCTTGATCTAGAAATATTAAAATACAAAAGCAGGTTCCCAGAAGGAATCATAAAATTTCTTCAAAATTGCAACAAGCTCAATTAATGCAAATGTTAATATATATAGGAATGAGAAAACACAAAATAAATATAAGGTATATTTATTTACTCATTTTATTCATTTCTCATTGAAAGAAAAATACTTCTGAATGGCAGCTATGTGTCAGGTATTGTATAGAACTAAGGATACTGACACCATGGCAAGAAAAAGCAGACAGAATTCCCTACTCTTGTGCACTTTGTAGTCCAAAGTGGGGAGACATCTTAATCAAGAAATCACACATATAAGTGTAAACTACAACTAAAAAAGAATTACAAAATGATAGGTATTTGGGGGAAAGTTTAACCAAGTCTGGGAGGCCCAAATGTAAGAAAGATAGACTGAAAAAGTAACAAATTAACAGGAAGATGAACAGAGTTAACTAGTCAAAGAGTTGGAGGGTGGTCAAGGAGCTTTTCAGCAGAAACAAAATAGGCAAAAGCCCTGAGATGGTGGGGGAGGGGAAGTCCCAGTGTATTCCAGAAGTTGAAAAAAGATAGCAAAATTCGAGCAAGGGAAATCAAAGGAGAGAAGAATACCAGATGAGGTAGGAAAAGTTCACACCATTCAGCTCCTAAAAGACCATGTTTGATAAACTTCACATTTATTCTAAGAATATTTCAAAATCACTACAGTATTTTAGATAAGGGATGAATGATGTGGTCATTCTAGCCTATGGTGTGGGAAATAGTTTGGAAAATTATAAGAATAGATCATTGGGATATATGCACATTTTATTACACATATTTTTGGTAATATTCTGATCTACCTGTAATTTTCTTTCTATACCTATCTATATGCAGTGAGTTAAGAGAAGGCTTATTAGATTCTGGGAAAGTCACTGTACCATAATTCTTGGTAAATAAAGAAGAGCATTCATAAGAAAGTTTGGGCAAAAACCAATACAAGGGTAGGATCCGGTACGTAGATTCCCCAGTAAAGACTGGTAGCTTTTCTCTTCTAGGTTAAACAATGTTGTTTTAACAATCTTCAGTATAGTCTCCTTTCTCCTCTACCCAGGAAACAGAGAAGCTGAGGATAACATATAAATGTCTTCTTAGCTTCTTCTGCTCAAGGTGAAGCCAACAGGTCTATAAACACATTGGTGCTTCCAGTGCTAATAGACATGTATATCTGCATTTACAGAATAGCACCATTTAACTGAAGCTTTTTACAAATCACTAATGATATTCAAGCTGTATAATTGTAAAAATTCAGTGACATCTAAATAAACTGTTTAAAAAGCTAGCCAGAGAGCAATATTTTTAAATGGAAATTTTAGGCATTCATATAAGACTGTCACTATCTTTTCCTTATTTTGAGGAGCACATATATATTTTGAATAGATATGAGCAGCATAATGAATGCAGTTGGAATGACAAGTCTAAAATTCCCCCCTCAATGGAGAATGTATATATCTCTATCTATCTATCTATCTATCTATCTATCTATCTATCTATCTATCTATATCAATTAGTCCCTTGTGGGTCAAATTAAGGAGAGATCAATTTACACCATATTACAGCTTATACTCTCTAAATGTGTAGGCCACTTTGTTCCTATATGCGTGGGCGTGTGTGTGTGCGTGGGCGTGTGTGTGTGGGCGTGTGTGTGTTCCCGCGTGCGCACACGCATGATCATTTTTCTGATCTATACCCATTGTATTTATTCACATATAGTGGTTTAAACCGAGGTATTTAAAACCTGTGGTGCTGGATTTTTGTTTTAATTAACAGCAAATGTTTATGCTGCTGTGATAAAAATAAAATTGAATCTCAATCACATTGATCAACCAACCTGTGAACGCAAGTTTTTTCATCTCAAAAAATACTAGTTTAATTGAATATATAACTTTGCTATGGCAAAAAAGACCAAAAACCAAAAAACACAAAACCCTATAGATAGTCCTTAACTTATCATGGTTCAACTTATAATTTTTTGACTTTATGATGGTGCAAAAGTGGTATGTACCCAGTACAACAGGGAACCATAGTCTCTCCAGATGCTGGCCCGCGACAGAGGCCTGCAGCTCCCGCTCACTCAATCGTGAGCGCAAACAACCAACGCGCTTCAACCGTACTGCACCGTATGACCATTCTGTTCTTCACTTTCGGTATGGCATTCAATAAATTACATGAGACAGTCAACACTTTATTATAAAATAGTCTTGATGTTGGATGATTTTGCCCAAGTGTAAGCTAATGTAAGTGTTCTGAGCACACTGAAGGGAGGCAGGCTCACTCCCTTAGCTGGATTCAGTGTATTAAATGCATTTTGGACTTAATGATATTTTCAACTGAAGATGGGTTCATCTGGAGTAACTCCATCATAAGTCGAGGAAGACCTGTATGACGGCCAGGGTTGTTGAAAACATAGACAAATTATGGGGCACGGTGGGGCAACCTATATACAGTCCGACTATGTTAATGGCAAAAGACCATATAGAATGCTCTTATGAGGTAACTCAACTCAATGTAAAAAGTCTTGCCTGAAATGATGTTTTGCGTTTTGATAAAATCAACTTGGAAAAAGACGAGCTCAGATCCAGAGGCTCTGCCCAGGCCAGCAGAGGTCATCAGTAGCCCCTCAATGTCATCTGTTCCACATCCTTCAGGCTATCTTAAAATCTCTAAAAAGCATTGCCAGAAAATAGTCTCTCCCACACAAAAACAGAGGTAGTTTCATAAACTGCAAAGAGGGAACCAGCAAAAAAGCTTCTGTACACAGCTTCTCTACAAGTCAATGTGCCTGCTTTTATCCAATATCGCACACAGTGTGCGTCTGACACTCTCCGCTATAAACTGTATCTATTCCCCAACTCCAAAGACAGTGCAGCAGGTTTTTTTTTTTTTTTCCATGGGGTCGTCTTTATCCCCAAACCACATCTGTCTTGAGTTTCTCTCAGATTAGTCAGGTGGATCAGTGCTCCCCAGGGCCTGCTCCAGCTGAAGTATTTTAATTTGACTAAACACCTGATTTATTTTATCTCTCCGATGAGAAAGGCAGTTTGTCTTAATAGAGCCTGTCAGCCCACAGCCCCATTCACAGCAATTTACAGGCAGCCAGGGACGCTGGAAGAGAAGAGTGCCGTGATTCTGTATTTTATCCTCCTCCAGAAAGCACCTAAAAGCAGCTATTCACTGCTACTGCATGTGGCATTTTAGAACTGAATTAGCTTTTTATTCAAGTAACTACACTTGTTGTGAATAGCTTATCTGTAAAATTGCTACATTCACTACTGATTTTATTAACCTTTGGCTCTATCACAAAATGGTCCTCAGTTAGGAAAGACCTTTAAAATTGACACATTTTTTTCTTAGGGGCCTTTATTCCAGTGACTTCAGATTTACTGAGTTTGATCCATTGAATTCTTTACCAGTTGTACTTAAAATTTTGAGTCTCAATAGGAAGTCAATAGTGCGTAAATAAGGAAACACTTTTCAAAATGTAAATACAGCAGCAATTTCCCTCATCAAAAGTTTTCAAATACCATCTTTCACTATAACAGTTTCAAAATCAGCCCTCTAGCCCTTTTTGGTCAGAATCTGAAGAACTTGGGAAAAAAGTGAACTAAAATAGGCTCTTTTTTTTTTAACTTTACAAACTATAACTACCTGTCCATAGGCCCAAAACCAACAAAGAAATCTCAAAATTGGGGAGAATTTAGGTAAAATAAAAAGATAACTAGGATAAATCCCTTCTTAATATAGAATGAAAAATTAAAAATAAAAATCAAGTTTAAAATTTAAAGTCTTTTTTTTCCCCCCATCAGCTCATAGAAGTTAGCACCATCATCTGCTAGCTAATTTCCCCCACGGTTACAATCCATGGTGCTAGAAATGAGACTGGGCATCGGGAAGTCACTGAAGACTCCACATCTGGACAAGGCAGGCAGGCACCTTGCAGTACACTTTAGTAAGTAGAGATGGGCTCCACCTCTTTTACAATATTCTCATGCCTAGGACTTTTGCAATGTAAACATTTCACACAGGTCACTGTCTTTATGGTTGTCCCCTGAAAGTGGATCGCAGCTACTGGGGACAACTAAGTTTCTCTAATAAAAAAAAACCAGAAACAAGCACAGCAGTGCAAAGACAGAGAAACTAAGAGAGGGAAGGGAGAGGCTCACTCGAAGAGAAAGCCAAATTAAATTTTGTGAATTTCTTCACACACTTTTTATCTCTTCTTTCTTATGAAATGAAGGGCAATGGTGGTAAAAGACAATGTTTATCAAACCAAATAAAGCTAATATCAACAAATTGCAGTATCTAGAAATGTGTCCTAGGGAATTTAAAATAAGACTTCCACCTGCCCATGCTGTCACTGGATCGCACATTCCTGTAATAAGCTTAATGGGACTTAACAATGAAATGACAGAAGCCTGGTTAAATGACAGTGTTTGTGTTTGGAACGATGGGGAGGGCTGGCAGTGACGCTGGAGTGGAGTTCTGATGGAGATACACTTTTCCACATCAATCCTAGAAAGATTAAAGCACTTAACAGTAATTTCAAAGCAGCGTCAACCAAAGAACTCAGCCAACAATCCAGAAAGATTTTAAATTAAGTTGAAAAGCAAAGCTCTTAAGACTGAATTCCCTGGTTAGTTCTAATTTTTTTTTTAAATGGACATTGTTTGAGAAGAAAGCCCAAACACAATGCTAGTCATAAAGGAAAGCTGCATTTGATCTTGTCTGCCCACAGGTAACCTGGTTCAAGTGCTGTGCTCCCGCCGCCTCCTCACACATCAGATAGGCTGTGATGTCTGCACTTCACAAGCACAGTCCACCAGTTAGCACTGGCCTTTTTTGATAGAGCCTTCTTCTAAATGTCACAAAATAGGGCAGCAAAAAGTCAACAAAAAATAAATAGGGTGAGCTGGAGAAACTAACAATCTATCAGAAGGTCCCCTGATAAAAGTTACTTTGTGGCGACTGCCTGAGAAAGGAAGCCCTGTCCCAGTGTAACAGCAGCTAATTTGAGTTCTGAATCCAACAGCAGTTTTAAAAGCTTTCTACTCTAAAGGGCCCCAGTGCATCATAAAGATAAAGGATTTCAGTACAAAACCACCACAAAGACCTCTATTATCTTATCAGTCTTTGGTTACAACAGCTGAACCAATATGACTAAATTCTGAATGACTTTTTTCAAAACAGCAAAATACTGGAATTTCTTTGTTTTCTCA
This sequence comes from Ursus maritimus, assembly GCF_017311325.1. Taxonomy (NCBI): domain Eukaryota; kingdom Metazoa; phylum Chordata; class Mammalia; order Carnivora; family Ursidae; genus Ursus; species Ursus maritimus. Next base: position 5,162,644 of record NW_024424786.1, read on the forward strand.
TCAGTCAGCTATTGTCATTGCTCCCATATGCTACTGTCCATTCCTTAGTAAATAAAAAGTTTAATAAAGGCAGCAATTGTGCTCTTAGGAATCACTTAGGGACCACTATACAGGAAATGTGGCTCATGGACTGAGGTACAGGCTGTTTTTGGTTGTTTCTGGGGAGTTGTTGTGTGTGTGTGTGTGTGTGTGTGTGTGTTTTCACCAAATGCATGAGAATTTCCTTCCTAAAATGTAAACAACTCTCATTTAAAAAGTCACTAAAATCTATTGTATACAAACAAGACAAGAATACCCAGGAACTCCCTATATTAAGATCAAACTCCCCTGTCTATTCCAGGCACACTCACCTCTCCTTCAGCTTCCTCTCTCTCTAGCTGCAAAAGGAAGTCTATTCCTGGATCAACTGAGGTCTATTCATGTTGCAGATCCCAAAAGAGCAAGAACAATCCATGGAATTCTGCCATCTAGGCTCCTAATCTCACAGCTGGGCCTTCAGCCCGTTGTGCTTTATTAGCCCATTCTTTTGGGATCCGGAAATGAAGGTATCCTGAAACATCCCTCCTTCAGTATGAGACAGGCTGCCTTTACATTACTGTTCTCTTTGGATGATAACTGGTCAATGGCTACATCTCCACAATTCAGACAGAAGAATAGTAATTTCTGGCCTTTCAGAAACATGGAATTCTTTGATCCTTTAGGGGGAAAAAAAAAACTCAAAAGAATTTGTTTCAATAATTGCTGTATAGGATTGGTTCTTTCTCAAGAAGCTCCATCAGAATTAGGAGATAGGAAAGAAAAGATGAAGAAAAACAGATCTTATTTAACAAAATATTGTCTTAAATAAGAATTTATATGTTATCTTATTTAATCCTCATCCTAAATGTTGCATTGTTACTTCCATTTCACAGATGAAAAACTAAGCTTTCAAAAAGTAAAGAAACTTGACCAAGTGAGAGCATTGGATTGGATATGAATTCAGGTCTTCTGATTGCTAATCCAAGGAAGTCAGGAGGTGAAGGAAGAGGTATCTTCCCTATGTCAGAGTTAGAATTCATAGCAGGGAATTTCTAAAAGTTAGGAGTAATGCTCTACGGAACCTAGAATTTTCATGCCACATAAGACTTAGAAATACACAGCTTCTCAGTAAGGCTTTGTTTACAAAATAATTTCAAAAGCTAGGCTAGGCAATTAGACAACCAAAGAGGTGAGCAAATTGAACTGTGACAACTTATAGATGTAAAAACAGATCTTGACTTAAAGTGATATGCCTCCCCACCTGGCAGTTAAGATCCTCTGCTATGTTTTATTCCCCAAATCCTCTCTCCTCAACAAGCACATGGCCTCCTGGTTCCAAGTCCAAATACAAAGTTTATGCAGACCATAGCATTCCCAAACATTCCAGGTACAAAATTTACAACAGCAATGAAAGGCTGAGAAATACACTCGAATATCCGCACACATCAAGTGTGCTGCTGCCTTGAGGTGCGGCGTGGCTGCAGACAGAGACGGCGAGGTGCTAGGCAAGAGAAGTCACCCGGAGAAGTCTAGGAAGTGTTCCTAGCAAGGACTGAGGGATCTCTCCAATACAACTAAGGCTTAGGACAGTTGCCTGTACAAGCACAACATATCCTTGCCCACTTCCAAGGTGTATTTACAACTTGCCTAGTGTAGATCCAGGGGATCCTTGCGCTAGCCCAATATGCCTCATTGTACAATAATAATTGCTTAGCCTTAGCTGTATGATAAACGGAGAGGACTACACCTACTTAGTCCACCTTCTCGAAACAACTTCACCCAAAGTAGCTGAAGTTCTTTTTGACGTTTTGTTCTTGTTTTTCTTTTTGTTTTTTGTTTTTTTTAAAATACAATGTTCCCTGAGGTCCTTACTAAAATGAAAGAATTTACCTAGGGAAGGATCTACGATACCTTTTGTTCTTTAAGATAGCTCAACCCACTAGCAGCACAAAGCTCTTTTGACCTTTTAGCATAAGACACAAATATCACCATTGTCTGTAGTTGCTTTCCATTACTAATCCAATCTCTCACTCCCCTACTCTCTCCTTTCTCCATCTAATTGTATTTCCTCCAAATTCTAAACTCCTGGTGTTGAGATCTCCCCATTTGGATTCCTGTTTAAACTCCACCAGACCTAGTGTGTGGACCTGAACTCTCAAATATTGGAACTATAGTTTTCCCCAACAGATTGATTTGGCTGGTTCTCCGGCTTTTAGTGGCCTTTTTGGCTCCTCTTTATTGTTTTATTTTTATTTTTTTATTTTTTTAAAGATTTTATTTATTTATTTAACAGAGAGAGAGACAGCCAGGAGAAAGGGAACACAAGCAGGGGGAGTGGCAGAGGAAGAAGCAGGCTCCCAGCGGAGCAGTGAGCCTGATGTGGGGCTCGATCCCAGGACTCCGGGATCACGCCCTGAGCCAAAGGCAGACGCTTAACGACTGAGCCACCCAGGCGCCCCTTTTTGGCTCCTCTTTAAATCCCCCCCCTCACATCTGCCCCTAATTACTTGATTAGCAATCCAGAGAGCCCAGTCCAGATCTCCTTTCTCCCCCCCCCCACCCCGTATTGTCTGTAGGTATCAGGACATCCCAGTGGACCTAGATGTTGCTAAGAATGTAATGGGAAGGTGTGCTAAAAACTTTACATTAAAACAAACTGAAACAACAACTAAGGGAGATTGCTTATTTGTATTTTTACATAATCACAGATAGTTCACAGATTCTCAAATTATGGTACTGAGTATCTGATCAGATAACTGGCCAGTAATACAGATTCCACCCATTACAAACTCAGATGATGAGTTGGTAGAGGGAAAATGGAAATGGAAATTTCATACTGATTCTGAAATCATGGTTTCTTTGATTGTTCTTTCATAGCTGAATACAGCTGGATGAGTAGCAAATTGATTTCTGGTACAATAGGTGCTATCATCATCTTATTATAAAAACACCTTACATTCAGAGAGCTTTTTTGAAGGTTATCTAATCTGTCCCACGTAAAATCCATAATATTCAGGGCACAAAACTTAAGGAATACCAAAGAAAGGAAGAAAGACAATTAAAACCTCGGTCCAGAAATGATCAAGGGTGTCCCACCACAAGATGGTCTTTAACATGCTAACGTAAACATGAACAAAGGCCCTCTCCTTCTGCCCCTCCCCTCTCACATAAATAAATCTTTTAAAAATATATTTAAAAAATAATAAAATAAAATAAATAAATCTTTAAAAGAAAAGAAAATTCTCTACTCAGAAGCTGTTACACCTATAAATTAAGTTTCAAATTGTACAAAAAAAAATTTCAACACTTTTCTGAACACCAACTGTAACTTAGAAGGTAGAATCAACTGAAAGACTACATAAATTATATAAGCAATTATATAATATATAATTATATAAGCAATTATACAGGAAACAGTTCAGAAGGACTTATATTATTGTATTAACCCTTTCCACCTTCTTCCAATAAAATTGAATTATATGCCAAGATACCGTAATCAGAGAACAGGTTCTAGTTCTTAATTGCTGGAAAAAAAAACACTGCCCAAAGAGTTACATACAGTTGATTAGCCAACTCATTCACCCGTCCATATACCACCAAAGCTTTTTTAGAGGAATGTTTTTAAAATGTATACCCTTTAGTGGACAAAATCCATTTTTCGGTTGAATTTCAAAATTCAATGGGAAAAACAACCCTGACTATATCACTATAGACTGATCCAAGTCAGTGTCTCACAACATTTTAAAGTCTATACCTCCTACCCAGTTTTCTCACACTATATTTTATATACCTACACTCGCCAAGAAGATTTTGTTTAGCTGATTCACCATCTATAGTTTGTTTAAGAAAATAATAGGGGAGCATCTGGGTGGCACAGCGGTTAAGCGTCTGCCTTCGGCTCAGGGCATGATCCCAGCGTTATGGGATTGAGCCCCACATCAGGCTCCTCCGCTATGAGCCTGCTTCTTCCTCTCCCACTCCCCCTGCTTGTGTTCCCTCTCTTGCTGGCTGTCTCTACCTCTGTTGAATAAATAAAGGAAATCTTTAAAAAATAATAATAATAATAATAGGTGTACTAATAAGCTTTAACAAACTACAAGCAACCTCATTTGAGATTTCTGTTCTACTTGTCAAAAACAATTATAATTAAGTTAAATGGGTATTTGCAGTTTGTTTCTCCTATACCTACAAGTTTAAAACAAAGTTGAAAAATTTTAACTACTCATTGACTTTATAAAAACAACACATTCTTACCTGACACATCTTATTGACACATCTATAGCATATCTCTAATCTCTTTTTAAAATGTTGATAGGTTTCTTTCTGTCTAAATATTTATTTTTTTGCTCCTAACCTAATTTTTTTCTTTTTTAAGTTTCTATTCAAATTCCAGTTAGTTAACATATGATGTAATATTAGTTTCAGGTGTACAATATAGTGATTCAAAACTTCCATACAATACCTGGTGCTCATCATGTGCCCTCCTTAATACCCATCACCTATTTTTTAAAATTTTGAATTTAAATTCAATTTAGTTAACATATAGTGTATTATTACTTTCAGGGGTAGAATTTAGTGATTCACCAGTTGCATATAACACCCAGTGCTCATTCCATCAAGTGCCCTCCATAATGCCCATGACCGAATTACCCCATCCCCGCACCCACCTCCCCTCCAGCAACCCTCAGTTGGTTGCCCATAGTCAAGAGTCTCTTATGGTTTGCCTCCCTCTCTCTTTTTACCTTATTTTATTTTCCTTCCCTTCCCCTATGTTCATCTGTTTTGTATCTTAAATTCCACATATGAGTGAAATCATGGTATTTGTCTTTCTCTGACTGACTTATTTCACTTAGCATAATACACTCTAGTTCCATCTGTGTCATTGCTAATGGCAAGCTTTCATTCTTTTTGATGGTTAAGTAATATTCCATTGTGTATATATACCACCACTTCTGAGGCATTCATCAGTCAATGGATACTTGGGCTGTTTCCATAATTTGGCTACTGTAGGTAATGTTGCTATAAGCACTGGGGTGCATGTGTCCCTCTGAATTAGTATTTTTGTATTCTTTCGGTAAATACCTAGCAGAGCAATTGCTAGATCACAGGGTAGTTCTATTTTTAACTTTTTGAAGAACCTCCATATTATTTTCCAGAGTGGCTACACCAGTTTGCATTCCCACCAACAGTGCAAGAATGTTCCACATCCTCACCAACACCTGTTGTTTCTCATGTTGTTGAGTTTAGCCATTCTGACAGGTGTGAGGTGATATCTCATTGTCTTTCTGTCTATTTAACGTGCTGTGATTCCAGTGGTACTCAATTATTAAGCATGAATGACACATTTTATTTTTGTTATGTTAAATGACAAAGACAATTTACCTGATCACTTTTTTGGCAACAATAACAGACATAATCTTCTGAGTTACTTGACAATGTCATTTGTCTTTTAATTTGTTTACTATTAGCTATTTCCCCAGCTCCTAAAAGAGTTCCAGACACATAGTAAATCTTCAACAAATACTTGTGGAGAGGAATTCTATTATGTGAATTAATTCAGATAATTCATCATCCAAATGAGAACATTTCTTAAATGAACGGAGGCACTGTGAATGACTACATGAAGAACACAGGTGTAAACCAGGCAATCCAGGTAAGCTCAAACATAGTCATAACTTATTGTCACTTAATGTCAGTTTCTAAATAAAGTTATGTAAATAGAACCCTAGGGTTGATAAACTTCATAAAAATTCCATAAAACATGGAATTTTATGTTGTCAGTAAGCCTGAAATATGGATGATGCAATTCTATAGAATTAGGCTCAATTCATCAATTTTGAACACATGTACAAATTCAAAATAAACAAATATAGATATAATGGACCCTTCATCTAGAGCAAACATAACAATGTAATGTTAGTTTCATAAACTTGGACAAATGCTCCTTATTTGCCAAGTATTTTGAAGAGAAATTTTTAATATAACATTCATAGAAATAGTCAATCAATTTTCCATGAAATGTAATTCCCAATTAAGGAGATATAAGGTCATGCTAATTTTTCTCATTTTAATAGAGACAAACTTATAATTTTACTTAGTAATTAACTAAACAACACAAAAATGTTCATCTAAAAAAAAGATGAGAATATTAAAATGTCTAAATCTTACAGCATTATATCATCATAAATTTTAATTTTGATATTAAGCACGTGTTCTTTTTTCATATGATAAATATATAAACACATGAATCAATGAAAAACTTATATATGCTTCTGAAGATTCTAAGGCCTTGGGTTGTAACTAATGAAGAAATAATGAAAATTATCTTAAAGCAAAATTAAAGGAAAGTCCAGTCTAGCATGAAGACAGTAAAACAAAACTTTCCCACTTTGTTTTAAGTTGAAAATTCAGCCAAATTTTTGGAAATCTACACCAGAGTTATATTCAATAAAAGCCACAGAGTCAATGGCCTTTCAGTAAATTCTATGGGAAAAAAATTTCCCCCAGTTCTACAAAACAGTGTTAGAAAATCTACATGCTTACAATTATTCAAGTTTCTAGGAAATCAACAGCAACATTGTTTACCAACTTTCTTCCTAATATAGAAAAGTAAGTAATTCCCAAATTATATTAATAGGAGTATGAAAAGGAACCTTCTATACCTCCAAAACTGAGCTACATTTGGGTCCTAAACTGTATCTCCAAGCTTATACACAGACATTACCAAGCATAGTGGAATTGAAAGTTTCTAAATGAAATACAATTCCTACCCTGATTCCATAAATAAATGTATTTTATATAGTTAATTATAAAGACCATCAGTAATTTAAAAACTGAAGGATCTAGGGGTGCCTGGGTGGCTCAGTTGGTTAATTTCAGTTCAGGTCATGATCCCAGGGTTCTTGGATTTAGCCCCACACATCAGACTCCGCGTTCAGCACAGAGTCTGCTTATCCCTCTCTCTCTGTTCCTCTTCCTCTCTCTATCTCTAAAATAAACAATTAAAATCTTCAAAAAAATACTGAAGGATCTAAACCAAGTAAAGATTAAAAAGGCACTGAGAAAACAAGCAAACACCAAAATATAAGAAAATCTACTAAATGTGATTTGGGAAAAAGGATTCTGCCATACCTGGAGTTTTTCAGGTACTACTTTACAGGGACACCTGAGTTAAGTTGTAACAGTGTTAGTTCACAGTTGTAAAAGTTACATCAGAGGCAGCAGAAATATGTTTTGTTTTGTTTTGTTTTGTTTTTTTAAGGAAAAAAGTCTAAAATACAAAAGTAAACATCAATTAGGAAATTTCAAAACTGTGTAGATCTGGCTGTGTGATTTTAAGTAAATAGTGGTAATGCCACTATACAATGCCAATATGACTAAATAGGTATTTGGTGTGGATTTGGAACCAAATTCAATTAATAATAAATGGCATAAAAATCTAGTTTCCCAACATCTTTCTTTAAGCAGAGAGTGGATTTGACTACTCAGACCAGGGGGGGAATAAAGGAGCAAAAGTGACTGAAGCATTTATCAGTCTTGTGTGCGCCAAGCAGATGAAAGAAACAAACGAGACTCTTCCAAGATTCACAAGTTAAAGTTTTGGGCCAATGTAGTCTAGGCAATAAAAGATACTTTAGATTCAGGGAAAACACTTCCAAGTTTTAATTACTATTGCAACAAGCCAAAGACAAGTGAGTTCCCAGATTATCAGACATGGCTATATTTAAATGTAAACTCTTAAATCCATTCATGAGCTAAATGTAAACATGTGAAGTAGCTGCTGTTTGGAATTATCTGTGCAACTGAGAGCACAGGTGATCAAGAGTTGACTACACGCACTCTTTTGTTCCCTCCATCTGTTCAAATGAACTGAATAATCAACAGCAGCTTAGACTACTTGGAAAGAGCTGGTAAGAGTTTACTCTGGCAACCCAAAAATACAAGGCAGAGATCATCAGCAAGGGTGAGGTGATATAATTATTACTATCATTCTTTTCATTATCATTATAAAATAAAAACCATGTGAGAAATTCTACCAGGTTAGTAACTCTACACAAGATAAAAATATACAGTAAGGAATCATTCAGTATTAGGCTACTCATTTTAACCTTCTTTCTATTTGAGTTAGTAACGTGATACAAGTCTATCGTAAAAATGGCCTTACTTAGTCTAAAAGCTTATTGTCAAAATGGATATATAAAATTATTAAGTATTTAGTTTGTATAAGGTGAGTAGACATGAACGATAACATTGTTTCAGCTAATCTACACATGAAAATAAGCTAGATATTATAAAAATCTAAACAACTAAAAAAGTACTAGAAAGTGCCTTCACATATGTTAAGTTTTTTGAACCTTGAAAGCACCTGGTAAGGCAGCTATCATTACTGTCCATCAGCAATTTACAAATGAAGAAAAAGAGAGGACACAAGATTTACTTAAAATCACACAGCCAGATCTTAAACCTAACTTCAGACCTATTTACTTTCCACTTCGAAACAGCCAGTTCTTCTAGACTGATACTCTGAGAATACATGTTATCTTGAAGTTCCACAGCAATCATTAGCATTAAAGTAACATTATGCTTATTTTCCCCAGTCTGAAGTCCCAGGTTGACCCCATATGCTGGAAAACAGGAAAACTGGAAGAAGGGAGACAGAGAGAGAGAGAGAGTGTGTGTGTGTGTGGTAGGTGTATAGAGCTCTAAATGTATTTCCCAATTTGAACATAAGCAAACAGTTGTTACAAAGCTTACTGCCTATCTGAACTTTAAAGGGGAAAAAGGGAGCATTATAAGAGAAAGAAAACATATCTCACATTTTTCCCAATCAACCCAGCTTGTTTGTTCCCCATATTTTCCATCACTGGTTTTACCAGCATTAATCTACATCTGAAGGTGATCCGTCAAAAATTCATCTTACCTATTAAAAAATAACTTGAAATGTCTTTCTTTTTTTTTTTAAAAAAAATTTTATTTATTTATTTATTTGACAGAGATAGAGACAGCCAGCGAGAGAGGGAACACAAGCAGGGGGAGTGGGAGAGGAAGAAGCAGGCTCATAGTGGAGGAGCCTGATGTGGGGCTCGATCCCATAATGCCGGGATCACGCCCTGAGCCGAAGGCAGACGCTTAACCACTGTGCCACCCAGGCGCCCCTGAAATGTCTTTCTAAAAGTATACTTATTTAAGCAATCTTTAAACAATCACAGACTCAGAAAATCAATGTAGTAGAATCAAAGAAGTCATTTCACTCCCAAGTTTTACACATCAGAAAGCTGAAAGCCAGAAGGGAAAAGTGATATGCCTGATGTCAAAAAAGGTAATTCAAGTTAGGACTAGAACGTAGAAGTCCTGATCTTCAGCTCGTAACTCCTTCCACTGTAGCATGCCACCTCTTAAAAAGTCAAGTGAAATAATCCACTTTAAATTGTTTTGGGGAGATAATTGATTTCAGTAATCATTTTCCTCAATCCATTTAAAAAGCAGTATTTTTATTTAAATGCATTTTCACTTCCTCAAGTCTATCAGGTAATCTAACAATGAAATGCTAGTCAATGACAGAAGCAATCAATAAGTAAATATCTTAAGAAGCACAACTTGTTCAAAGATACTAAGACTTTCATCCTGGAATCTCAGCATGCAAGTTTTCATTTGTGTTGGTTTAAAGAGATTAATCAGAGTTCAAAATGATACTTTTTCAGAAATAGCAAATCAGGATGTTTCACAGGTAAAACACTTACATACGAACTTGGAAAGATTTCAGCGCCCATCATTGATCAAATTTTCCAACTGGAATAATATGGGCCACGAGAATCTTTACATTTCATTGGCCCATGTGTTTGAAAACCTGAGTGCCTGCGGGGTTCTCCAGATCCTAATTTCCTTTAAATGAGAGCCGAGCTATATAAAGAGCTCTAGTCTTAAGCTCCTCAAGAGACAAGGCATCATAACAAAAAAGTGATTTCATTTTTTTCATTTCTAACAAGATTTTCTTTATTGGAAATTACATTCTCAAGGATAAAATTCCATGTGTTAAAAGATTACTATGTGAAAAAATATTCACTGAAACAATACTGGCAATAGTGAAAAACTGAAAACAAAAGGAAAGTTCAATTATAGTGAAACGATGAGGTGAACAGGTCTATCTATATTCAGGTGCCGATTACACAGAGGCAAATTGGATTTTTAACTAATATTAGGAAAACGCTTTTAAAAATGAAAAAATGCCATGTGATAATGGTAAGTGAAATAAAGCAGCATAACAGTGTGAAAAAATAAGCAGAACAAAAAGATCTGAAGGGGCAATCTAAATTGAATCTGTTTTTAACTGGCAAATTTAGCATGTTTTCCTCTAGTATGATCACACACTACAGATCTCCCTTGAACAACACGGGTTAGGGGCACCAACCCCTGTGCAGTTGAAAATCCGCACATACCTTTTTTGTTTAATTTTTATTTAAATTCCAGTTAGTTAACATACAGTGTAATATTAGTTTCAGGTGTACAATATAGTGATTCAACACTTAGGTGCAATACCAATGCTCATCTCAACAAGCACACTCCTTAATTCCCATCACCTATTTCACCCAAGTTCCCACACAGCTCACTTCTGGTAACTATCAGTTTGTTCCCTATAGTTAAGAGTCTGTTTCTTGGTTTGCCTGTCTCTCTCTTTTTCAAAAAAGTGATTAAAAAAAAAATCAGTGGCATTTTGGGAGTGTAGGACAACAGAAATGCAGAAAGTTATAAAGATTAACAGATAAAACTCTCAAGCTGAGGTCAGATTAAGTCATATAAGCATATATTTAGTAAGAGTTCATTGTTTGCTACTATATAGAGAATGACAAAAATAGAAAATAATAAAATTAAAAAATAGTATGACACTCATCTTGTAACTTGCAAGGCGTGTAATAAAAGCTAATATACAAAAATACTTGATTATGAAGTTGTTTAGTGGAAAGTGACTGGAATATAAATCTGGATATCTGGGTTCTAGTTTCAGTTTTGCCACTTTGTACATAGTTTTCTGGGCCTCCATTTTCCCACCTATAAAATGAGGGTGTTGGATTAGATAATCTATAAGGACACTTCTAGTTATAGGTTATAATCTAGAAATGTTCCATGAGTATAGACTCTCTCTGCAATGTTAATGTTTTATGTAAATCATTCAGTCTTGCCTGTATCTGTAAAGATCTCTTGGTAACATGAGAAAAAATCAGTTATATGACCAAGGACTATAAATGGAAACATATTGTATACATATACATGTGAAACAAGATACAAAATGAAGCATTGCTAAGAGAGTCACTCAAAATAGAGTTAAAAGGACAATGAGTAAGTAGGACCTATGCATATCTCCTGTTTCAACTGTCAGAACACCATGAACTTTTACTTTTGACTTTTGTCAATTGCAGTTTGTCATTTGAATTCCACCACCTCCTTGAAAATATCCTTCTAACTTGAATTGAAATAGAAATAATGTAACGCCTATTATCTAAATAGCTGTGTATTAGACAGTTTAAACTCTGCCAGCACCAATCATAATTCTTTCAAAACAAGTTATGTAACCTCATGGTTTTTGCCTTTATAAAGCTGGATTCCCCCCTCCCAACTCCAAGCACACTTTCGATTTTGGTGAATTCTCTGTCTTTTAGATTATAATCCCTAAAACCCCAAACAAACTCTATGGTCGCTTTACAGCCTCTTCTTGATCAACTACATATATGTATACATATATACACACACATATATATATGTATATACTCATGAGATTAACATTACATATATTAATATATACATTATATATTGATATACAACCCAGCATTAACTTTTCAGATGTAATTTTTTTAAGTTAATTTTGAGAGTCACTTCACCAAATTTTAAAACTGCCTTCTTTTACAATGTGCCATTATAATTAATGTTAGTTTGGTCAAGAAACTCACTAATTCACAAAATATATTTTGTCTCTTTATGTTTACAAAAGAAAAAAACTGGAACAGAAGCAGAATACATTAAGTCGAATTTACATGATTCTGTAAATGAGGAAATATAACTTAATTTTTTGACTTATCACAGTTTCATATGTAAGTTCACAGGTCTTGTTTATATATTTCAGGAATAATCAGATTTAGGAAGCAGTATTGTGATACGTTTAAGAGCATGGGCTCTGGAGCCAGATGGCCTCATTTTAAATCTCAACTCTGCTGCTTTCTAGTGCTGTAACTTTGATCTTATTGATCTATTTTATAAAATTGGAATAACAACAGGGTATTGTATAGATCAAGTGAGTTAACACAAGTTAATACACGTGAAGCACTTAGAACACTGCTTTCACATAGTAAACATTCAATAAATATCTGCCAATATACTCATATAATATAATGTCTATATTAAAAATCCATTTTAGAATCTATCCTGGGGCACCTAGGTGGCACAGTCAATTGGTTTTCCAACTCTTGGTTTGGGTCCAGGTCGTGATCTCAAGGTTGTGGGATGGCTCCATGCTCAGCACAGAGTCTGCTTCAGATTCTTTCTCCCTCTCCCTCTCCTTCTGCCCCTCCTGCTCATGCCCTTCCTCTCTAAAATAAATCAACCAATCTTTTTTTAAAAAGTTTAGAATCTATCTTAACAGGAATAAAAGTTAAATGATACAGAATTATGATACATTTTATTCCAAATGTTTAATAAAGTTCTAAAATCAGACATTTTCATTGACTACAAAATACCACTTTATTCTAACAGCTACAAGGATGAAGATGGAAGTTGGAAATCTAGGCATGGTCCTATCACTTACCCAGTTAAACTCTTCAATGGTTCTCCACTAATAAAGTCCAGACTTATTTAAATGGCTTACATACCCTTTCACGATTTTGTACTTGCTTGCCCATCTAACCTCATTTCTCACTTTTCCTGTCCAACTTTAACACCTGCCCACCCTAACCACAAATGCACACACACGTGCTCACATTATTTTCACTAAAAACATGAAATTCCGTAGAAAAGTAATTTCACGCTCACATTTCCAGGTCTCACCCAGGCTATTCATATTGCCTGAAACATTCTTCCACCCATTTTTTCTACTATAGTGTTACTTTAAAAGTAACTATAATTATGAGAGCTGAGAACAAGCCAATGCTTACCAACAGAAGAATGGATAAATTATTCTTTGTTGATCTGGGTATATTATGTGGACAGCTCTTAAGGTAATGTGAAGAATTCATTCATTTAACAAATGTTTACTTGAGCATCTTCTATGCACTGTTCTAAATTCTGGCAATAAGTGAGCAAAACACACAAAAATTTTATCCCCCAAAATGAGATAATGGGAAAAACAAAGCAAGTTGCCTAACATATTTTTATTTTAAAAATTCCATTTTTAAAATAGGCTAGCAGGGTACAGCAAAGAAAGAATTTTATGTTGTAACATTATATACTTCAATATTCCATTGTACAATAATGTACAGTGATAAGTGATACAATTCTTGGAATTATTAAGAACAAAATATCTCAACACAAACTCACCACACACCCGTGGAGGGGGTGTGGAAGGCCCCACTTCCCAGGTATCTTGGCTGCAGTACAAGATTGTCTAAAGCCATAGGGAAAATGGTGGAAAATTCACCATTGCCATTGCCAGAAAGAACAATTTATGGCTTTGTTCTTTTCTTAAGCTCCCAATTTGGCTATATACTATATCTCATGGGGGCTTTTATTCCTGAATCTTGACTAAACTCCATAGGCTAAATCTATTGGCCTCAAAAATATTGGGCAGTTGCATGGCCTGTTTACCTCTTCATTACTACAGTAATTTGTTATGTACTATCATTTGGAATAAACAGGTTGAATACATCTCCACTCATCTCCATTCATAAAATCACAGATAACTATGCTAATAATACAACAGCAGGAGATACCAAGAAGAGGTCATCCCAGCATTAAGAGATATTCCCATTAGTGAAGTAAACCAAATGTTCTTCTTTCAGTCAAAGAACTTTACACCAAAAATTGAATTCTATGCAGACTAACACCAACCATTTATTATGTTTTTGACATAATAATTTTGACCATAATTATTTTGACTATCTCTCTTATTAATACCTAACATTGAAAGGTAAAAAAATTAAGTTGAACTTCTCTTATGTTGAGTTCCATTAATATCATTAAATGTTCTCAGTTATTAATGGACAGACTAAATAAAATCATGCATTTAAAAAAGAATAAAATATTTCTCACTCAAAGGCACATAGTTGTTTATAAGTTATTTCTTCCCAACATAAAAAATTTTCTACTAAAGGTCACTTAAGGAAAGTTCAGTGAATAGAATTTGAGATGAGAAGATAGTTAAAGAAATTAGTTTCCTTCTAAATTAATGTTTTAAATAATTGTGTGCATGCTGAATAATAATCGAAGATTTAAAAAATACACATTTAACTTTCTTGGAAGAGAATGTTTAGTCCCCTCACTACCATTATATTTACATCTATCACTTGACTCACACTTTTCAAAAAGTATTTTGGCCACCATCAGGGTCCACTTTTATATGAATGCTATATGTGTAAAGTTATGTTTATAATATTACTGATCTTTTCATCTTTTTCACTGCATTGACATTTACTCTAAAGGTGCAAAACTAATGATAAGTAAAATTACTGGTGCTTTATCATAAATCAAGCCAGTGACACTGAATTGTACTAGTTAGCGGTCACTGAAGTCTTTGTAACCACACACATATACTTTTTTTTTCTTCCCAGATTGTACTTAAATTCAAGGTAGTTAACATATAATGTAGTATTGGTTTCAGGAGTAGAATTTAGTAATTCATCACTTACATATAACACCTAGTGCTCATCACAACAAGTGCACATGTATTTTTTTAAATGTCAGTTTCACTTAAAAATTCTGGATAAAACAGTAAAAAAATCTTATTAAATCCCAACTTAGAGTACACCTTATAATATGTGTAACCAAATTATAAGTACATATGAAGTAGTTCTGCTACATACCAAAATAACAATAGCTTTCTTGACAAAAAGGGCTTGTGTGATTCTTCGAGATCCAAACTAATGGCTTTTTCCATAGAACACGATTTTTACTTGACAGAATGAATGACAGGTGCAGAATGGTTTTCAAACTAGGTTTTTTGTTTTTTTTTAAATTCAAGTATAGTTAACATAAGTGTTATATTGGTTTCAGGTGTACAATATAATAATTCAACAATTCTACACATTAAGCAGTGCTCATCATGATAAGTGTATTCTAAATCCCCTTCACATAGTTCACCAATCCCCTCCCCCTCCGGCAACCACCAGTTTGTTCTCTAAAAGAGTCTGGCTTTTTGTCTCCTTTTTTTCTTTGTTCATTTTTTGTATTTCTTAAATTCCACATATGACTGAAATCATGTGTTATTTGCCTTTCTCTGACTGACTTTATTTCACTTAGCATTACACCTTCTAATCTAGAAGATCAAGTGAGTTAACATTGCAAATGGCAAGATTTCATTCTTTCTCGTGGCTGGATAATATTCATTGTATATACCACATCTTCTTAAATCATTCATGTATGAATAGACACTTGGGTTGTTTCCATATCTTGGATTTTTTAAAAGACATTTTCTCAAAAATGGTATGAAGTAAGTCTTTTCACTTCAAGGAAAACAACTGATTATATTTGTTTTCAATAATAAAATTGTTCTCAAATTTACAAATGTGATATTAATGGATGTGATTATTTTATATTGTATCATGAACTATGTCAACATTTGGAAGCTCTGTATAACTTAGTGATCCAACATTTTCCAAAAGACCAAAGCATGTCATAAAATCATACATTGCTAAAAGATCCATTCAAAGTACAAGTTAGACCAATGGTGATAAAATATAAAGAGCTCATTATGTTTCAGATTCCAAATCACAATTAACCTTTATATTATTTGTAAATTACAATACAAAGAATATCCACAATTAGCTATAAGAGTTATTAAAATAGTTCACTTTCTAAACCATACATGCATGGTGTTTCATATACTTCAACCAAAACAACATATTGCAACAGATTGAATGCAGGAGCAGACATGAGAATTTAACTATGTTGTATTAAGCCTGACATTAAATAAATGTGCAAAAAGTGAAATAATGCCACTCTTCTCAGTAAATTATTTTTTAGACATTATAGCTATTTTTGTTAAATATGTTATTTATTTTAACAACACATTTGTTACTTCAAATTAATTAATAAATATTTAAGATTTTTCTCAGTCTTAATTTCTAATACAAAATATGTCAATAGACAAAAGCCACATAAACAAAAGTTCTTTGGGTCCTCATTAATTTTTAAGAGTATTAAAATAGACCTAAAATTGCTGACCTATACATAAACAATTCTAAGACACTAGTCTCATCAGACTACCAGCAAACTGAGTTAACTGTTCCCCCAACTCCAAAGACATGGGAGGCACTCAAATATGTGCTAAACGTAAATGATCCTCAAAACTAGTCCAGGAAAAAATACAATTTTGGAATGAATGAAAAGTACAGGTTTTCAATCCGAACTAAGTTAAAAACTAGCTCTACAATTTACTAGCTTTATGGTTTTGGACAATTATTTATGCTTTTTCTGAGCCTTTGTTTCTTTATATATAAAATAAGGTTTATAATATCTGTCTAGTAGTGCTGTTGTTAAATATTGATAGATAAATATTATTCAATATTGTTAAATAAAAGAGTGAAGATGTGGAACAGTTAGAACTCTTATACACTGCTGGCAGTAATGAAAACTGGTGCAGCTGCTTTGGAAAATAGTCTGTCAGTTCCTCAAAAGGAACTGGGTATATATACCCAAGAGGAATGAAAACATACATCCGCATCAGAACTTGTACAATGTTCACCGCAGCATTATTCATAATAACCAAAAAATGGAAACAACCCATGTCCATCAACTGATGAGTGGATGAATAAAATGTGGCATAAACCCATTGAATGGAATGTTATTTGCCACTGAAAAGGAATGAAATACTAATACCCACCACAACACTGATGAGCTTGGAGAACATTGTGCTAAGTGAAAGAAGCTCATCACAAAAAAACACATACAATTCCATTTATAGGAAATGTCCAGAGTAGGAAATCTATAGAGATAGAAATATTAGTGGTTGCTCAGGGCTGGGAAATCTAGAGAGAAATGGAGGGTGACTGCTCAAGGGTAAGAGAATCCTTTAGGAGAATTAATGGTGGTGATAATTTTACAACTCTATCAAAATGCTTTTTAAAAACCTACTGAATTGTACTCTTTAAATGGGTGAATTTTATGATATATGAATTATATCTCAATAAAGGCATTGCTAAACAAAAAGCAAACAAAGGTGAAAATGCCTAGCAAAATGCATGATACACACCAGAAGTTCAATAAATGCTTTCTTTGTCTTGGTAATAACTGATACATCTTTCAAAATCCACTCACAAACCTAAGATACATCACAAAGGTTTGAGTAGATTCAGTTAGACTATGGGAAATATTTATATATCAATTGTCAACAAACAGTATAATGTATTCACAAAAAAAATTCCTATTTTCAGGGTACCTAAATGGCCCGGCCAGTTAAGCATCCAACTCTTGATTTTGGTTCAGGTCATGATCTCAGGGTCGTGGGATTGAGCTCTGTGTCGGCCTCCATGCTGGGCGTGGAACCTGCCTGGGATTCTCTCCCTCCCTCACCCTCCTTCCCCCTAATTCATGCTCTTTTATTCTGAAAAATAAAAAAAGAAATTCTATTTTCTTGTTTCTAGTTTTTCTTATTGATATTACAGAAACTATCCCTTTTTAAAAATTTCTGTGAAATATGAATGAAAAACAGGATTGACCTCCTAAGATCCCTTGCAGTTATTTAATATGAACTGAAATTTAATATCTGATTTAAATTTCGGTGTCTTAATTGAGGCTTCCTAGTATGAAGTATGTTTCAGGAAAAAAAGCAGAATATCTTGTATATGAGATATGAGAAAATAGCTTAGCGGATATTTACTGACAACTTCCCTCAGTTAAATTGCTATTTGTGAAAAAAAATTTAAGTAATCTCTATCTCATAATTCCTCTTTCTACTAAAGAATAAAATTATTATATTGTACAATAAAAATTTTGGTATTGCAACTTCATTGACTATAAAGGTTACCTTGAAAAAATATCTAATACATGTCAAGAATAATCATACTAGGAAGCAAAACACACTCCAGAACATTGTCCTTTACAATGGAAACAAAACTATCTATGCTCTTGTCTACTTGAGTCTTATATTTGTGATGTTTCAGTTAAAAGAGGAACTTTTTGTATCTGAGTTTCAAATTTTAGATCTGCCTATTGGCATAAGTGAGCAGACAGATCTTGTGGTCTTGAGGCATAAACTAACTAGAACTTCCATTCAGAAGTAGAAGCATACTGATGAAGCCAGGGTGTGGAGACAGAAGACTAAAAGCAATTTCTCAGTCTTCTCTGACACCCACAGGTTTCTTGTCCATCTCTCTAATTCACCACATTCACTCATTAATTGAATAAATATTTGTCATATACCTTGGGTCAAGCAGTGAACCCACACATACCCTGTTTTCATGCAACCTACCTTTGGGTGGAGAAACTCAGATAAAAAAAGAAATTTAAAAATAAAAGGCATACTAAGATGCAGCAAATGTTATAGGGAAAAAAAAGAAGCTAAGAGGGTTAGGATAGGTCTCTCCAAGAATGAAAATTAAGCAAGAACTTAGAAATGTTCTGAGCAAGAGCTGGAAAATTGATTCAAAAGAGTATTGAGAAGCAGAGTATTCCAAGAATAAACACAAATGCAAAGGTCCTGAGGTATGCGACTATCTGAGGAACACTAGTAACTAAACATACCATGAGCAAAAAAGAACAAAGGGAAGAGGTGATATTTTGATATAGTAAATATATATTTGGTCTTCATCCCCAGTTCCTGGCACAGAGCTTCAAAAATCTTTGTAATTTCCTGAGTGGTAAGAGTGAGAGGAGTGTCTATTATTCATAATAAGCCCCTCTCAACTGTACCTGAGTTTATGTTTATGAGGTGATTTGTAATGAGCCCCTCGATAGCTCCAGGAAATGGGCTGGTTGCCAGAGGAGGCAACTATGTGATTAGAGAGTTGGAACTTTCAGCCCCAGCCCTGACCTCTGGGGAGGAGAGAGAGGCTGGGGACTGAGTTAATTTCCAATGGCCAATGATTTAATCAATCATACCTATGTAATGGAGTCCCATAAAAATCCCGAATGAAGGGGTCCAGAGAACTTCAGAGTTGGTGAACGCATTCTTATCCCAGCAGGGTGGAGCATCCCATACCCTGTAGGAAAAGAACTACACTCGGGACCTTCCAGACCTTGCCCCATGTACCTCTTCATCTTGCTATTCATTTGTATCCTTGATGACAAAAAAGTAATAGTAGGTTTCCCTGAGTTATGTGAGCCATTTTAGCAAATAATCAAACTGATGAGGGGGTTTGGGGAACTTCTAACTTGTAACCAACTTAGACAGAAGTGTGGATAAGCTGAGGACCCATGACTTGTAATTGGTGTCTGAAGTGGAGTGCAGGCATGTGGGATTAAGCCTTTAATCTGTTGTGAGGGCAGTCTGTGCTAACTCTGGTTTGTTAATATGAGAATTGAGTTAAATTGTAGGACACCCAGCCAGTGTCCACAGAGCATTGAAGAATTGTTTGGTGAGGAAAACTCACATTTCTTTGGTGTCTAGATGTGCTTTGAGTAGAGAAACAGTTCTCCTTTAGGAGAGTAAGAAAAGATGAAGTTAGAAAAGAAGGAGAGGGCCATATCTATTTTGTAGGGCCTTTTGGGCCATCGTAAAGGCTTTGGCCCTTATTCAAATTAATATGGGATCCATTATAGGGTTTTCAGACAAAGGAGTGATATGATTTAACTGACATTTTAAAAGGATCCACCTCACTTCTCTGTGGAAAACAGATTGTATGGAGACAAGGGAGAAAGCAGGGAACATCAGCTAAGAGGCTAGTACAATAATCCAGGCAGGAGAGATTGGTGGCCTGGAACAAGTAATGGTAGTGGCTCATTTAAAGTGGGTAATTTGAGAAGAGTTGAATATTTACAAAAATATGTGGTAAGTTTTAAGGAAAACAACAAGGGATAGTGATATGTCTAGGAGCTAGTTATAGATTGAAGCTGTTATCACACCGAGGCCTAAAGCATAAGGGGAAAGGACAGTTATTAGAACCTAGAGAATGTAGTTGTATGGAGAGGGTCACGAAAGGGTCACAACCAACCTACAGCAATCTGGCAAGGGAAGAGCTGTGGAGAGAAAGAGGACACCAACGTTACTCTCCCCCAGCTCTCCTGAGTGCCTCTCATTGGTTGAACCCGAATGGAAGTCAGAGAGTAAACTCACTCAGTGGGGTTCTCAGTGCACAAAGCGTAGAAGGCATAGAGAGAGGCAAATGGAAACTATGTCTTGTAGTGAGGAATCAAGGTGAACTTCAAGGTTTGTGACCTGAGCACCTAGGGCAGAGTTACTATTTACTGAGATAGGAAAGAATTTGGGTGCAGGAGATCTGGGAAAGAAATCAGGAAGTCCATTTTAGTATCTTAAATTTAAAGTGTTCAAGTAGAAAAGTACAGTAGAAAATTGTATATATAAATTTGGAGCTCAAAAAGGAGGTCTGGGCTGGAAATATAAATATTAACCCTACTTGTCATGGATTTGAGATACCAAAGAAAATGTGACACTAATCTATGAATACAAACGATTCTCTTTCTTTGAGAGATAACTCTTTTATTTACTTTGAAGGGGAAAAAAAACCTTAAATAATATTATAATTAATTCCCTCTTTAGCATCCTCTAAAGCATGAGCTAAAAAGTTTATAATTATCTGTTATAATTATCTGCATATGCCATTATAGACTGTGACCTCCTTACGGGTAGAAACCATTTCTTAGTCATCTTTGTATTCCCAATACCTAGCATATAAAAGCCTCTCAAAAATGTTTGACGCATGAGTGGAATTAATGAAAATATAAATAAATGAAATTGGGAGTCATAGGGTGTCCCAAAGGTGCTATCTAAAACTCCATATGAGTGAGAAAAGTTTTATTTTGGTAAAAAAAATCTCTTCTGGCCAATTGTCTGAAGACTCAGATAACCTGATCCATCCTGTAACAGGAGGTCAAGGGGAGGCCAAGAGTCACACTTTAAACAAATGAGGCTTAAGCAACTTTGAAAGCTTCTGTTGGTAAAGCAAAGAGCAAGCACTGTGGGTAGTCTGAGTAAAGAGGGTGGCTCTACACCAGATAATAACAAATCACATTTATTTGTTTGTATCCTGTGCCCTTGAGGCAGAACCTGCTTTTATTTTTTTCATATTAATTGTACTAAGTTTAATGTTTATCCTTTCAATATCTGTTTTTATACTGTTACTATATATAGGTTTATAAGAAAATATCTATGGTATTTTTACATGTTTTCAGTTATATAAATTATACCATATACTAGATATGAAATTTTGTGTCTTTTCATGTAATACCATGTTTTTAAATTCATACATGTTGATATATATAGCTCTGTTTATTTTGACTGCTTCTTTATTTCAACTGCCCTTATAAACAATGCTATAGTGAACATTCTTATACACGTGCGAGAGTTTCTTTAGAATATATACATACGTGTATATATACATACATATATACATGTGTGTGTGTGTGTGTGTATATATATATATATATATGTTGGATTGCTAGTTCACAGAATATGTGCATCTTCAACTCTGTTAGATACAGCTAAACTCAGACTAGATATATAAACTTACACTACCACAAATAGTTTATGAGAATTCCAGTTCCCCACATTTAATCTTTGCCGGTCTGATGGATATGAAATGGTATCTTATTATTGCTTTAATCTGCATTTCCTTATTATCCAGGCACCCTCTTCTGTGAATTGCCTATTTAATTTTGAGCCAGTGTGGAACCAACAAGCTATGTCTACGCCATGTATTTTGCTCCATATCAGTGGCCAGGTCTGTTCAAGAACCTTCACGCCAAAGTCAAAAAGCAGTACCTCTGAACAAAGGGATTTGGATTTTCCTCTAGAAGCCACAAAATTGAGTGGGGTTGACTCTCAGGGGCATGGGTTTAAGATATTAGAGAAAAGTTAGATACCGATGTAGACGGAAATGATTCTCTCTTTCTCTGAGAGTTTAATTTACTTTGACAAGGAAAAAAAACACCTATATCTTACTCCATTTTTCTTAGCATGTCTAATGTCTCCCTCTCTTTCTTTCCATCTGTAGTGTTTTTGTCTCTCTCTGACATACTTAAACACATACAATCTGTATTAAATACAATGAAAAAGCATACATAAAAATATGTGTAATAAATACAATGAAAAATAGCACTCAAAATGGGAAGCTGCCTTGTTGACAGTTTGATGAAAAAAACATAGAATGATCAACTTTCCCATCAGCCATCAGTGGAGATGAGATAATTTCAAGTAACTCACAAAAACCAATATGCTTCACCAAGCACACAATATACATGCAAGAAAAATAGATTTTAATGTAATTTCAGCAGTTCCGTACATAAGTTATGATCCGTTCCAACAGGATTTTAATAGATGTTCCTCAGTGAAAAAAATCTCTGTATTTATTGCAACAATATGCAAATCAGTAAAAAAAATATGAACACCAATTTCAAAACTAACTTCACATAATACAATTCTTCCATCCAAATCCTGTTTTCAGAAACCTCACTAAATTTGACATAAATCCATTTTTTTTTGCTTCTTTAAAGTACAGTGTCATAGAAATGTCTTGTTACAGATACCTGTAGATTCTACATTTTGCCAGTGTTCGAACTCTCCAACAGGCCAGCCTTTTTGACTAGTATAATATAGAACAATGTTGTCAAATAGAGCTTTCTGTTATAATGGAAGTGTTCTGTATCTTTGCTGTCCAATGGCAGCCACTAGCCACATGTGGTAATAAGTATTTGATATGTGGTTCATGTGATTGAGGAACTAGATTTTAATTTCATTTTAATTGATTTGAATTTATTAAATAGCCAACATGTGGCAAATAACTTCTATATTGGGCAGCACAGATTTAGTGTAATCTAGAAAAATTTTCCTTTCATCTAGTTATAAATACCGGTCTCTATACTAAGCAGATAACTAGAACTGGACAATCTCTGCTCTAGGATCAGAGGTCACAAGATTCTCCTTTCAGCACCCTTGGGGGTGACCTATTTCTCTTTCCCTATCAGTGTTGAATTACTGGGTACCTACTATCCAGGTCTTCTGTAATTTATGTCCTGATTTTCATTCGTAGTGGAGCTTACATTTGACCCTTGTTATCTAACCTATGGGTGCTTGGATACTCGGATACCAGAGGCTTCATGCTCCTAATTTGTGCCCTGAGGCATCTCTCCTTGCTCGCTTCGAGTGATGCAGCTACATCAATAACCATTATCCCTGAGCTCCTGTGATGCCCATACTGATTGACTACATGCCATTTCCTGCCAAAAGATTCCGTATTCATATCCTCATTCATGACTTTAGTCAGACCTAAGGTATCTGTCCAACCTATGAGATTTTTTAAGCACACTCCTGGGTCTGATTTCTCTTGACCTCCTTCTCAAGAAATGAAAATTGTTTGAATTGGAAACTGTTTAAGATAATCTGGTGACTTAATCCTCCAAATAACAGTGTCCTCTGTATACCCCCATACTCAAAACACTTGTTATTCCATTAGTATCAGCTATTTCATTTTTCTGATGAGCAAAGAACAAAGCTGATTTCTAAAATATCTGCAGAGATATCAGAAAATTTGAGACAAATACTTAATAGATTCCAGTGTGAGATATGGATTATAGGTATAATAGTAAGTGGTCATTGTAAGTGAGAGATGACAATCTTCCCTTAACTATTTTCCCTAACTTTAATTATTAACTACAGTAGAATTTATTATTAAAATTCTATTCATGGTTCATAAATTTTTGCAGTAGACACACAAAAATACATGTCACTATGCTAGAAATGTAAGGATACTGGTAGTCTAGACAGCATCTAGAGTTTCTAAAGTTTATGTTCTATAATTATTCTCACGACACATCCAGGCACTCTACCAACTGTCTAATAACCAGAGAGGATTCACTGTTGAATTGTAGTTCCGATTGCCCTAAAAAGTCAGAATAATATTAAATAATCCTTGACAGCAAATAAAAAACCAAAGTACACTAAAAGATAAGATCCCCAAACCTGACGAATTTAAATTAATAGAAAAGGGAAAATCTATGGTGGCCAAATTTGAAAAGAAAAACTATAGGTATTAAAAAGTAAAAAAAAAAAAATTCCACTAATATCAAAAAAAAA
Source organism: Ursus maritimus (assembly GCF_017311325.1). Taxonomy (NCBI): domain Eukaryota; kingdom Metazoa; phylum Chordata; class Mammalia; order Carnivora; family Ursidae; genus Ursus; species Ursus maritimus. Next base: position 5,187,047 of record NW_024424786.1, read on the forward strand.
GTAATTTCTGTTTTTGTTGTTTGTCTGATTTTGTTTTTGTTTTTCTGTTTGTTTAGCTCAAAGAGACTTGGGAGACTTGGAAAATGCATGAGGAAATGTGTCCCAATAACGACCAGAAGAGATACTAGCACATCTTGGTAGAAAGAGCATAAACTTAAAGCATTATATAGTCTTCCACACAAATCCTGGATTGTCCATTATTTTCTTGGTGTCTTGAGAAAAACCTTCCCCAAGCCTCTGCTCCTTCCTTTGCAAGGGGAGGATAATGTTGCCGACCTCATGCCATTGGTTTGAGGATTAAGTAAGATAAAATAAACAAAGGCCCTGTGACACACAGTATTTGCCCAATAAATGTTAGTCTTTGCTCTTGACAGCACCCTCCTCTTCCTGCTTCTCTGTAGGTCTTTAAAAACCTACCTTTAAAAAAAAAAACTTAAAAAAAAGGAATTTCTCATGTCTGACTGGTGGAAAATACGAAATATTGTAAACTCCACAGAGTCTTAACACAATGGTGAGCAAATAATAAGCACTAAAAAAAGATTTGTGGATTGACTGAGATTCTATAAATGCATTCCTTCTTGAAAGCAGAGGGATGGATGAGATGAATTCTAAAGATCCCTTCCTGGTTCTGAGATTAACATTTCTAGTAAGAAAGTTTCTATCAGTGTCAACCACAATAAGAATAAGTTCATCATGAAGGCAAAAATTGAACTTTTTTTTCTGGTCCTACCTCTAGTTTTCTTTATGAAATACAATAACAGAAAGTCTCCTCAGGGTCCTTCCTACAATCTTAAGTAAACTCTCCTTTCTAAATTGAAAAATCCCAACTATTTTTCTCCAGTATTTCAATTCATCTCATTCATCACTTCTTACTCATTTGTTTCTTGGTCATTAATTCTGATTCCATCTCAGACAAGCCTTTGTAAATATTTAAAAGATGTTGCAGGTAGAGAGAGCACCACATCCGGTAGTGGTGATCCACTCCTCTTCTTCCTGACGCCAGCACTGAATATGACGCAGAGAGGAAGACCTGGGAGAAGTAATAATTACTCCAGTAAAATGCTTTTCAGGATCCATCTGGGAGGACAACCTTAAACCGTGATAGTCATGGCTGAGAAATACACAGTCAACAATGGAGATTACAGAAGAACCATCGTGCTTCAAGGCAAATGCCTATGGGCACTAAACTATGGCTGGAAAAATAAAAGAGCTCCTTTCAGTAACCAGTTAACAAGAAATCCAGGATTCTCAATGGATATGCAAGCCTGTGTTTAAGCAAAACCACAGAATGGTTGTGCCCATTTCATTTTCTTTAGCTTTCTTAATAAACTTCTATTTATGCTCCCTTGATGTTACCAACTTAAACTTCAGCGTCTCAGTAGGTTTTCCCACATTTCAGCATGGAAAAACTTCTAGCCATATAGATTTACGTAAAGCAGTCTTTGTATCCTTCACCGTCTCTTGAAATCTCGCAACCCAAGCACAACAGCTGCATATTTAAACAGTAGAGGTTTACTGACTTGAATAAAAATGTATTCTTGGGTCCAGATAAAACTAAAGTTTTTTCATTAATAACTATATAAGCTGGAAAGTGCCATAGATGAATTTCAAAGTAGTAAAAACCTACCGGTTTATAAGATGGCGTATGTGACTTAACTTCATTTTAAAAGGATGATTATGAGCCAATTTTAGAAATGTCTTACATTTGTAAGGAACTGTAGATGTCTTCTACAATCACTCTTCTATAAATAACCACGTTTCTAACAAATCTTAAAATCAGACTTCTCTCAATAGAACACTGACATTTTTCTTCAGTAATCTTTACTTCTGAGTGGATTTGAAAAGTTGGTCAAAGACAGGAGCCATGTGCACATGTATGGTTTTGATTCCATCTATACTGCTGTCCTAATTCTTGTGGTTTGGACCCATTCCAGGTGTTCTGCCTTACCCTGTGGTTTGTATTTGAGATCCCCTTTTCTGACTCATTGCATTCTCCTGATTGACAAACAGATTTAGAGATGAAAACAAACAGTTACCTGCCTGTAATTGGTTTCTAACAGCTGTGCCGTTGTAGCACTTCTTAACCACGGGGAAGGTGCCTCCTAGAGAAGCTTCCTGTTTAGTTCACAGGGGAGTGTGTGTGTGTGTGTGTGTGTGTGTGTGTGTGTGTGTAGGGTTCATGCACTTGGCTTTGTTTCCTTTTGTTCATTTTTGTTTTTTTCATTTGTTTGTCTAATTTTTACCATTTGGGAGTCTTTATTGTTCCCCAAAATTCTCAGTAATTTTGCTGTACGTGATTTATACATTATTAATCTAAAATTTATGTTTGTATTTTTTAACCCTCCACAAGTAAAATTTAAATAAGATTACAGGGTGGCCCAGTTGGTTAAGTGTCTGCCTTTGGCTCAGGTCAGGATCCCAGGGTCCTGGGATCCAGCGTACATGGAGCTCCCTGTTCAGTCTGCTTCTCCCTCTCCCTCTGCCTGTTGCTCCCCCTGCTTGTGCTCCCTCTCTCTCTGTCAAATAAATAAATAAATAAAAATCTTTAAAAAAGAATACAGTGGATTTTAACTTTTTAAACTAATGTGACTTTTAATTGAACTTGGAAAAGTCTTAAAAAGAGTCACTTCCTTTTCTTTTATTGATTTAATATAAAGCATAATACTATTTCATTGGTAGATTAAAGTATTAGACTAGAAGTAATAAACTATTACTATATTTTTACTGGTTTGTCTCATGATGTCAACTGAATTATGTGAAATGTATCAAACTAGTTACAGTATAAGCTACTACTTACATACTAAAAACAATTGCAACTCCCTCGACATATCAGAATAAGAGACTGAGACTTTGCATTTTAAAATTCCTGTGGAAATCAAATGTATTTTAAGTATCAGCTCTGATTATTTAATCAGACAACTTGCATTTTGCCCTGGCTAATTTTGAAGGCTGATAATATTTTACTCATAAAAATAATTGTGCACCTGTTGTGATGGAAGCCTAGTTAAACAAATGTTAATAGGAATGTAACTCTTAGCTTTTAGCTGAAGAACACAGGTCTCTCATTACTATTACATGAAGAAACAGATTTTTAAAGCCATGGGATAGATCTCATTTTAAATCTCATCTCTTCCTTAGCCCTAGAGAGATGTTTAAAAATATTATTAAAACATGTACAACGAATAGTGGCATATTAACTTGAAAGGGAACACCAGATGATGTCTACCGAACAAAATGGATATGGGGTTCTTTCTTCCCATTTAATACCTATGTTCTTCTGCGTTACTCTATTCCCCGGCCAAACCATTTTAATGATATTGAATCATTTCTGAGAAACATGTGTACTTTTCTTACCAGCTGATGATCAAAGGAGAAAATAAAAAGTAGGCCTACAAGAGCTGTACCCCTCTTGCACTCTTCTCATTTTCAGACTCTTTCAGCATTAGAGATCTTTTTCAGTACCCAAATTCTCTGAGCTTTAAAAAATGCAAGGCACTCATGGAAAAGATAGACCTTTGCTCTGCGGATTCTACCATTTTGTAAAGACTTTCTAAGAGCTACCAACTTATGTCTATTCGATCCATTTCCAGATGTAATCAACTCTTAAGTACTGAAAAGAGGCTTGAGGAAAAAGAATTTGTCTTAAGTTAAACTAGCTAAATTTTGAGCTCAGTTATACACGTCTCTTATTGACTTCCGTAAGACTGTAGCCTTGCAATTGGCCCAAATTCTTTAAGGTTATATTTGAAAGGTAATTTTATTCAAAATTACCTAAACTTTCGAACCCTATCTTTTATAATGCTGGTTCATTTTAATTTTATTTTGGTTAGCGCAATACAAGTTTACAAGCAGAGTTCAGAAAATGTGTGCATTTTTTAAATGACCTAAATTCTCTGTAGTTTTCTTTTTCAATAGTTTAATGCAGACATTTGGATTGAAGGGGAATCACAAATAAACGGAATAATTGCATCAAATTTCCTCAGTGCATTAAATATGCACTCAGTGGTAATTACCAACAGTAGCAACACATTTAAAAATGTAGAGAATAATGTACAATTTATGCCTGTTTCAAGGGTCTTATTCATGAAAACACCATTTGGATGAAAATACACACATTTTATTAAGTGGTTAGCCTTAGATTTTTTTTTTTTTTTTTTTTTAGTTCAGACAAATGACTTAAATAGTAAGTGTGTGGGAGGTCCAGTGGTATGCGCCAGCTCTTAATGTGACATATGTATCCCATGAGAATTTGGTCAAAAGATGACTCTACAATAAAGAAATACCCAGGGTATACCCTGGCACCGAGGATGCTAGGCACAGAGCATTCCTGGGCCTATAAACAGCGACAAGATTAATTATTATACCATGTATTTTTCTTCCAAAAATCAACTGTATAGAAATATTGTCACAATGTATATTTTAAAAATTTTTTACATTTATTCAAACAAAAAAGACTAGAGTGAAATAGAGCAAATTAATAATAGTGTATAAAAATTTTAAACCATTTTTATATTTTATGCTTACTAAAAATCTGTGAATAACCTTTAATTATAAAATAATAAATGCATATGTATTAAAATCTCATCTATCACAAATATTACACTAAAAAAAAAAAATTCATAGCCACCGTATGTCCAGGTCCAGACATGTGAAAATCTCATTTCCACAGCAAGACCTCTAAGTTTTAGCTACCACTATAATAAAACGCCAGAACCAAAATTAAATGAAAAATCTCTTAAAGTTTTGAGTAAGAGAATTTTACTTGTACTTAAGTAAGGTCATTTAATACTACTACAAGGAGTTGGGAGACATACAATTGCTTAATAAGATGGGAAGGAAACTGATTAGGCTGGTGTTCACCAGGCCTAGCTTAACTGACAAATGTAAGCCAATTATCAATAAAGTGGTTATCATTTTTTGGTTAAGTCAACATTGGGGACATGGACTATACTGTAAATTTGACATGAGTAATAACACTGATTTCTTGGAGTATTAGAACTTCCTCTCAATTTTATATATATATATCTAATCATTTCCTATGAAATAATTTGTGTTACAAGAGATTACTAAATGGTTCCAGGCCCCTACGGGTGGCACATAACTAAATACTCTTGTTCCTATTCCTACTGGTAAACTACTATTTACTAATGACTTATTTTGTTAATCATTTAACAATCATTTTACAAATCACATTTTACAATCCAAGGTGTCCCTGAGGTCAATACCGTCTTCATAGTAATACTAAGGCATTAGTTGCATGTTACAGTGCTGAGATGTGCACTGACAAAGCAAATGAAATAGTGGATAAAAACAGCTGGTCCCCTTACATGAATCAAAAGCACCTAATTCTACTTGTAGTCATTATATTCTTCACCACCACACGCTTGTAATAAAACAAAAATTCAGTTTCAATTAAGAATTTCTTTGATGAAACAATTAATTATATTAAATAATGACTTTAAAGTATACATATTTTAAAGGGTTTTTTTTTTTTTATTTATGTTTTTACTTAAGTAATCTCTACACTCAACACGGGGCTTGAACTCACTACCCCAAGATCAAGAGTTGCATGCTCCTCTGAATGAGCCAGCCAGATGCCCCATAAGTACACATATTTTTAATATTCTGTGTGATGAGGGGCACCTGGCTGGCTCAGTCAGTAGAGCATGTGACTCTTGATCTTGAGTTAGAAGGCTCTTGATTATTGGGGTTCCTGCGTGGCTCAGTCGGTTAAGCATCTGCTTTCAGCCCAGGTCATGATCCCAGAGTCCTAGGATCAAGCTCTGCATCAGACTCCCTGCTTGGCAGGGAGTCTGCTTGCCCCTCTCCCTCTGCGGCTCCCCCTGCTTGTGCTCTCTCTCTCTCTCCTGTCAAATAAATAAATAAAATCTTTAAAAAAAAGAAGAAGAAGAAGACTCTTGATTGTAGAGTTATAAAAAAAAGTTCTTAATATTCAGTGTGATGAATTTTATTTTATTTAAAAGAACAAGACAAAACACCCTTATTTGTACTTAAATATTAAGCAAGAAAGCAACCCACTTCAAAAAGCTACTCATAGTGTTGATTAAAATAATTTGAACTTTCAAGGGAAAATTAGATTTTTAGAAAACTTCTGTCTGCCACCACAAGTATGACAGTTTCCAAATACTGAAAATTTTTTTCTGATAAGATTAAGGGTAATATTGATGAATGTGATTTTTTGATACTATATGATAAAATATGCCACCATAAGGAAGAGCTACATAACTCAGTGAAACAATATAATCTAAAAGACCAATGTATCCCATTACAAAATCATATATAGAGCAAATGATTCAAAGTTCAAATGGACCAATGGATTTTAATGTAAAAATACTGGAAGTTCATTGATATGGCTTCAGATCTTACATTGGACCTGACCTTCAAGAAACCACCACTTGGGAAATTTGATGTAGTATCAAAGAATATTCACAACTATTTGAAAGGGCTGCAAGATACTTTTCCCTTTGTCAACTCCATATCAATATTAGCTTTTCTTCATATACTTCAGTCAAAACATATCAAACAGATTGAATGCAAAAGCAGATATGAGAGAATCCAACTGTCTACTATTAAGCCACACATTAAAGAGATTTGCAAAAATGTAAAACAATGCCATTCTTCTCACTATATTATTTTTACTTTAGGAAATATAGTCATTTTTCATAAAATGACTTTTTATGTTAATATGTGGCAGATTTAATTTTACAACCTTTTAAAAAAGATTTTATTTTTTTATTTATTTGAGAGTGAGAGCATGAGTGAGAGAGAGAGAGAGTGAGTTGAGGGGAGGGGCAGAGGGAGAGGAAGAAGCAGATTCCCTGCTGAGCAGGGAGCCCAATGCGGGGGGCTGGATCCCAGGACCGTGGGGATCAAAAGCGTCAGCAAAAGGCAGACACTTAACTGACTGAGCCACACAGGCACCCCTTAATTTTATAACTTTAAAATGAATTAAATATTTTTAATTTCTCAGGTTTAATTTCTAACACAATTAAGTATTAATAGATTAAAGTCACATGAACAAAAGAATTCTAGAATCTTCAATACAATTTAAGATTCCTGAGATCAAAAGTTTGAGGACTGCAGTTCATCATTTTATCAGTAAATATTTACTGTTTCAAGTACTTACCTGTGCCAAGTGTTGTTGCTTACCTATAGTATTTGTGGATCCCCTACTCTATGCTATGCCAAATAATACATATTTTCTGTCTAATCTTCTCAACACAATCTGAAGCTAAGTAAGTAGTGTCATCCATATTCTCTTATACAAATAAGGAAACAAGTCCTTTCATTTTCATTGAAGACCGCGGTCTTTTTTTTAAATAGTCTTTTGTATTGAAAAAGCAAGGTATATACATGGTTAAAAAACAAAAAAACTACAGTACAAACTATACAATACAAGCTTAAAAATCAGCCTGTCTCATACCTTTTATTTTTTACTTCATAGTCAACCACTGTTAACAGTTTATTAAATATCCTTCCAGCAATCTTCTGCATATATTTAATTTTTCACACAAACAGCATATAAATAGTCTCTTCAGTTTTACTCTGTCACTTCTTTATAGTTCCAGAGATGTTTCCCTTATTAGGACAACAAATAATTCAGGTAATATGGAGATGTCATGCTAAAAGTCTCTGAGTAGGTGACCCCGTTTCTCCCACAACAATGCAGAGTCAGTCAAACTTAAATTCATATCTGTAAGGTGTTTTCACTCGACAGTCTGCTTTGCTTATCTCTTTATTGAGATAGGAAGATGCTACTAAAAATGGGACTAAATTCACCACTCAAAATGTTGTGAAATCAGCATTCCAAGTTATAGAAGAAATTTCTTTCAATTTGCCCAAACACATTTCACTTCCAAATTCCTACTGTTCTTCCGTTACCCTGTCATCTCTTATTCCACTATGAGCCATGCTCCGATCTACAGGTGTGTAGTAAGGTATGTATATATGGATGGATGTTAAAGGCTATTTTCAATTCTGGGTTTGTATTCTAATACTAAAATAAAAATCGTTCTTAATCAATGAAATATGAGTTACTATGAGGGAGAAAGGTTCCACCATAAACCAAAGTCTAACACACATCATTAAAGCTTCAGTATGTTTTTACTAATTCCACACAAGAGGATTACAGATGTCCTGCTAGCTACCATTTCCTGGTAAGCAATCTGAATGGCTTCCAGGAAATTGCTAATGACCTCCATTTTACTTAAAATCTAGGCTGCAATTAGTAATAGTTTTGCTTCTCCATGCTGGTTATAATGTTTATTTTCATCACAGCAATCAGGAAGAAAAAAGTGGAATGTCTTGTTTTTGAATTATATCAAAATGTATTCTCTTTTATTTCGGTATGTCACCAAATAGACTAATACATATTTAATGTAATCATAATTGTGTAAGAATACTTTGGATCTTTTTTACTTGTAACCGATTTTGCCTCCTTTCCCACTCCAGGCTGTAGCTATTGCTAAAATTAGCATTTTAAAATGGAATCAATAGAAATACTTTGTAATTGTTGACTATTTTTATATATAACAGCATTTTATAAAACTGAAAATTTTAAAGCTAGATATGATTTTAAAGTAAAGTTCTATGATTTCAATCACAGAAAATAATAAAAAGAGTTTCAGATTTTTATTCAATGAATTTAAGACATGATTATGTGGTCAATGTAATAATAACAAAAAACAACTTTATCCAGTGTTATATTTATAACCAGAATTTGTTACTAAACTTCAATATTTTCTTTTATGTAAACATTGATTTTGCTAATTAGATCCAACTGATCTTTTCCCCAACATATCGACTTCTTTTAATCCCAACAGTTAACGGTGATTCTACTGTATCATAATACTTTAGACCTTAATCATATAGTAGTAATTTTTACCAGTAGCTTTTGTTTGAATTTTAATTAAGAAGACCTCGTGTCTCCAAACCCAAGTGGGGAGAGGTTTTAATTGCTTGTACGAATATCACACAGACTTCAAAAGAAGTAAAAGATGTTTATGACAGAGTACAAAGAAAAGCTTTGAAATGTTTACATTCGTGCAAAGTAGCATAATTTTAAAAACTATGGGTATTGCTGTTATAATGCATACATATCTGTAAAACTAGATGTGATATGCATTTACTGTTAGTAAAAGGAGTTCATGGGTTCAGAAATAATAACTCACTATTGATTACAACACGACCAAAAGACTATGCGAAATGGGCTAAACATGCTATTCTGAGGGAATATTAAGTTTTCACCTTAGTAATTGACTATGTGATTGAAAGTAGTACCTTTTCTTTTCTGGATATTGGGGTTCCTACATGGAAAATAAGTGGTTTGATTGCATTATATGCAAAGCTTCTTCAGTTCTCATCTTCTGAGATTCTATGATTCTAGATGTTACTCTGAAGTTCTACAATTACAAAAGTTTATACAGAAAATAGTGACACTCTACCACATCATTTCATACAAACAGGAAAGTTAAGAAAATTACATGTGCGCCCAACCCCTTTCACGAGCTGGCCTTTAGAGCAATACAGCATTTGTCTTACAAATAACAATTTAAAATTTTCAAAATACATGGGATCTAAACATTGATAGATTACTGTTGCAACCCTTTTTCCTATGCGGCAGGAAGAATCACTAGGTATGTGAACTTTGCTGACTTTATAGAAGTTGAAAAGTGGCAGATGATTCGCCTCTAAACACTTCCAGATTTTTTCAAGTTCCCTCAGATGAAGAAATTACTGTAAAGTTTATAAATGGAAATTCAAGAAAAATTCATTTATAAATGAATACATAAAGTGTACAGTGATAGCTCTTGGCAAACCACTTTAGTCCTTCTATGATTGCCTACAACCAAAACCACAAGTAACTGAATTACTATCCTAAAAAACAGAATTTTCGGTAGAAAGGACAATGTATGGAATGAGTACAGAATACTTAGATATGGTTTAGGCACTTACTAGAAAAGTGAGAAAAACTAGGAAAGAGAATTGGCATTTAAGATGGTAACTTGGGATGCAGAACACTGATTCTATGGGAATGCTGTTAGATCCATTCTGACCCTTCGGTGATAACAGCGCTGCTTAAGTTACTTCAAGAATAACCTGTACTATTTGATCTTCAAAAATCTATCATGCACTGAAAAAAAAAAACCCATGACTTTTGTGTTCCTGTGCTCTTTTCCAGAGATTTATGTTTGCAATCAAAACTAAAAATGAAAACAGGCTCTCACTGGCACAGTGGCAATATTATAATAAATTCATATTTTTAATTCAGTATTTGTGCCAAGCACAACTGTAATATGCTTGTACTGTTTGATGTAACACAGTTCCTAATTTCACTTCTCTTAATAACAACCCTGATGAAGTAACAGGGAGTAATGCTTAAACCCTTGAATAGTGAAGTACGGCAGGAACACTGGGGCTCTAGAACAAACCTCTTAGACATATTAGTTGAATAACTATAATAAGCAATTGTTTCTCAATAGTGGCTTTGAAAAACATTGGGAATCATTTGTAGAACTTTCCATTAAAAGCATTTTTCTAATCCACTTTTTTCCTATCAGAGACTGGCACTTTTCTAAGCTGCGGCAGAGTATACCTACAAGCACATCTACCTTAATCCCTAAAAGTAAATATTGCAACGATTAATCATAAATGACCAAGGAGGGAAAACACTATTTTCCTTATTTGGTTTATATCACATAATTATTTTTTTGTCTCTCGTATCATCTGTGTGCTTGACAAACACAAGCACAAACAGTTTGTGCTAACTCAAACAACCAACATTACTGTTTCTCTGGCACACTGCCCAGGGAGGCGCCTTCACACCAAGGAGATGCCAGCCACAGCATAGAGGGCCATGTGTGCAAAACAGGGAAGCTGGCTAAGATTCTCTTACATAAACCACAGAAGATTAGGTTTATCCATGGAGGCAGAGGCTGATTCCCTAACGCTCTAGATTTCATTTGGTTTGTCACCATTGCATTTAGAAATGTTTCATAACCACAGCTATCCTGGCATCCTCACTTTTTGGTACAACTCAAATATACATATAAATGGGTTATGGACCCTATCAGTAATTCTGTCTTATCTTCTGTCCTTCCACCATATGATTCTCCCCTCTCCCACATTCAGGTGTATATCAAGATAAACGCTTCTACAGAGAGAGACTGTATTACCTATACCCCTTCCTGCTTTGTGATACTGCTTCACTTACATAAAAAAGGGTAAAAGGGCAACTGTTTTGGTTGTTTGTATATTGTGGGAGGGAGGAACAGCCCAAGTCTATCTTCCCCTTTTCTCCCCTGCAGAAGTATAAGATTCTGAGGAGGTTGAGAATTACTCCATATTACATTAAACAGAGGCCTTAGAGGCAGGACTCAAAACCTGCCTCCACAACTCTTGAGTGACCCCACACAAGCCACTTAATTTCTCTCAGTCTCATTTTACTCATATGTAAAATCAATATAATAATATTTTCCTCAATAGATTGTTATAAGAATCAAATAAAATAATATAGATATTTAGTACTTTGTTTCCTTTATAAACAATAAAGCATCTTACAAAAGTACTTATGATATTATTTCTTGCAAGAAAATAGATAATATCTTAAAGATTAGTCTTGTAATTAAGAAAATATCGTAAACACTGGTATTACTTTTGAAGAAACTTTAGGAGGTCATGAAGATAACATTTCACCGGAGTAGGAATACCCTCTAATATCCTCTACAACATCTCCATTTAAAATTTTCCAAAGCCAAATTTCCAGATGTTATTTTATTAATTCATCCATTCATACAACAAATATTTCTTGAACACCTAGTGTATTTGACGTACTCTCTCTTAATGCAGTCCAGCTGTATCAGGTCAGATAGCCATTAATTGTTCCTAAGTTCTTTTGTACATTGAGAATAATTTCCCTATGTCCTTAACCCCCTAAAACCCAAAACAAATCTTAATCTCTTCTATTCAACAAAACTTCAACCACCAACTTATACTAGGCCAAACTTCCCTAGATCTTTAATTACTAGTCATATTAAATGTTCAAGACTTGTCACCATTTCAGCACTTTTGATAAATCCTAATTTGAAAACAGATCCCTTAAAAATATGGCACCCCAATTAGAACACAATACTTCAGATATGACCAAAGCAAAATTCTAATCATTTTATGTTACATTTCATTTAAGCTCTTAATAATAGTTATTTAGCAATACTTGTAATGATGTTAACCTAGTTTGAACATTGCTTTGAGATTACTGCTATTAAATTTATGTCATTTATAGTACACTATCCTCAATAAATGCTGCTACTAGAAAGGAGGCTACTTATGGAAACGTGGTGGGTTAGGGATGGGATTTTCTTTTCTTTTTTTTTTTTTTTTTTTTTAGTATTTTATTTATTTATTTGACAGAGAGAGAGAGAGCACAAGCAGGGGGAACAGCAGAGGGAGAGGGAGAGGCAGGCTCCCCACTGAGCAGGGAGCCCCATGAGGGGCTGGATCCAAGGGCCCTGGGATCATGTCCTGAGCAGAAGGAAGACACTTAACTGACTGAGCCACCCAGGCGCCCCAGGATGGGATTTTCTTTTAAAAAAATATTAGACAAGACCCAGATACAGACCACTGAAAATCTATGATTCAGTGTTTTTCAAACTTCAGCAATATTCCAACTTCTATTGAAAGATTTCAGAAATATTGCTTTGCTTCATTTAGACATTAAAATTTTAATTTGAAAGCTATTTTTTTTGAAGATTTTATATATTTATTTGAGAGACAGAGAGTGCACAAGTGAGGGGAGGAGCACAGGAGGAGGTACAAGAAGACTCCATGCTGAGCACAGAGCCCAATGCAGCACTCAATCCCACAACCCCTAGATCATGACCTGAGCGGAAATCAAGAGTCAAACACTCAACAGACTGAGCCACCAGATGCCCCAGCAGTTTTTTTTTTTTTTAAGTAGACTCTAAAGAGATTATCAACGTATTGTTTCTAAATATGTGGTACTGGGGCGCCTGGGTGGCACAGCGGTTAAGTGTCTGCCTCCGGCTCAGGGCGTGATCCCGGCGTTATGGGATCGAGCCCCACATCAGGCTCCTCTGCTATGAGCCTGCTTCTTCCTCTCCCACTCCCCCTGCTTGTGTTCCCTCTCTCGCTGGCTGTCTCTATCTCTGTCGAATAAATAAATAAAATCTTTAAAAAAATAAATAAATAAATAAATAAATAAATAAATAAATAAATATGTGGTACTATTAAGCTCACTGGGTTTAAGATTCATTTTTTAATACTGCTCTTAACCATTCTAATGCCAACACTTTAATTCTCCTTCAGGCACCTAACCCACCACATAGAATTTTTCAATGGTAGTAATAAAAGCTATGTTTCCTCCCTTCCCCAGCTTCATTCTACTCTTGAATCCAAAAGATGTAAATTTAAGGATATATAAACATAAGATTGGTTAGAAAATAATATAAATATTGACTATTTAGAAAATTATGACTATGAGAATTCTAAAAGCTCAAATTTATGGGATGCATAAAGCTATTTCTACAAATATATTCATGGCCAAAGTACCTTTGTTATTTAAAAAACAATGTTTAAAATGAAGTATTCAATTTAGGAATTTAGAGGGTATCAGAAACAAACAAAAGAAAAAGTATAAGGAAAATAAGCAAAAGAGACATAATATAGGTAAAACCAAGATGAAGTAGTTGGCATTCTGAAAAACAGTAGATTGAGAAATAAATCTCAAAATTGGATACTTACAGGGGGGTTGGGAGGAGAGATAAATAGAAAAACTACTAGCAAGTAAAATTGAGGGACAAAAGGGACAGAACACAAATATGCAAAATTTAAAATGGAATATATAACAGCAAATAAAAAACTTAAAGTAAGTGATCTTGTACTTTAAATCAGTATTAATATATTTGAAAATTTCAGTGAAACATACAATTTTCTAGAAAACTTTTTTTCCTAGAAAAAATGACATAAAGGGAAATAGAAAATATAAAAAGAAAAAAAAAACAATTGTCACCAAAGAAAACTCTAGGCCTAGATGTTGTACGAGTATATTGTTTCAGAATTTCAAGGAGTAAGTAATTCTCATGCTATCTATTCACTACTTTACATAGCCTAGGAAAGGGGGGAAAGCTTTCCAATTCAACCATGAACTCTGGTACTAAAAATTAACAAAGATAGTACAAATAAAGAAAAACACAAACTAATCTCATTTATTATTACAGACACAAAAATAACAACTGTAATAGGAGCAAATAAAATTATTCGGTACATTAAAATAACACTACACCATGACTAATCAGGGTTTATTTCATCAGTAAATTTGGGAAACAAAACCAATAAGAGACGCCATAAAAAAAATGTAATTTCTCATAGTAACTCCTTATAAACTATGACTAGAATTTTTTTTAAAAATAAAGAATGTCTTAAATATCTTAATACTTAGTGGTGAAATGTTAAAAACAATTCCATAAATTAAAAACTGCACAAAATACCTGCCATCATGTGTATTACTTAATATCATTCTTGATATTCTAGACAGTGTAATATGAGAAGGGATGAAAAAAAGGGACATATAACTGCCAAAAAGGAGAAAACATATCAGCTGAAATATGACTAGAGCTAATAAGTTCAATAAAGAGGAAAGTTATAAAATGAACCAGCAAAATTTACTAGCATCCCTAAATATGGTAACAAAAAGAAAACAGAATGAAGAATATCTCATCCACAAGAGCAAGCAAAAATATTAAACATTATAGCAAAAACGTCAAAAGAAACATGCAGAATCTATATTTAAAAAACAAATCATTGTTGAGGGACATAAAAGAACAAACAATTTTGAATGAAAAGATTCAATACTAAAAAGATGTCAGTTCACCCTATAGCTTCATATACATATGATATAACCTTTCCAAAAATGTTTTGGGATTTTAATTGACAATTAAATTGAAATAAGCCTAAAATAAACTTTAGAGAAGTATGTAAACACCTTAAAGAAAATTATGAATGTGGTCTTACAATATTTACTTTTCAAAGATACTATAAAGCTACAGTGATTAATATAGCACAATACTAATAAAAGTTTAGATAGATCAATACGCTAGAACCGAAAACTGAGAACTGGTTTCAAATACACAATCAGCATGATAAAAGATGTTCTTTTCAAGTCAGAAGATATAAGATGGGTTATTTAATAAATAATACAGAGATATTTGGTTAACAGCTTAAGAAAAAAATTAAGTTGTATCTCTAGTTGAAATTACACACCAAAATGTACTCAAGAGGAATTAAAGAGTTAAATGAATAAAAATATAGTCAAATAATTGGAACAAAATATAGCAGAATGGGGGAAGCTTTTCTAAATAAACCCCCAACATTAAGGAGCATTAAAAGGGAGGGAAAGATTTGACAACAAAAACCATAAAGTAGAAGAAAATGATAAAATGTAACATCTTTGACTGATAAAGGTTAATACTATTAAAATATACAGTAGGAGTCCTACAAAACCATAAGAACTAGACAAATCTTTTAAAGGAAAAATGGACAAACAAGATAAATAGGCAATTCACAAAGGAAGAGACATTTAATACAAGTAAATTTATGTCAAACGCTTCATTCTCAATAATAACCAAAGAAATTCAAATTAAATCAGCAGTAGTGTATCCTTTTCCCCTATCAAAACCAACAAGAAATTTTTAAAGTAATAATACTTGTCATTGAGGGCAAGACGATACTTGGCAGATACTGTTGGTAAGAGCGGCACACCGTACCCTTTCTGCTGGGTAGTTTGGCAGTATGAGTCCAGACTTTTTAAAAAAGAACACATGTTTTGACCCAGGAATCACTTTTTAGGAATATATCCTAAGAAAAAAACCACTAATTAATACTGAAAATTATTGAAAAATTATCCATATTCAAATTTTTCTTTATCATGACAAATAATGTTGAATAAAAGACTCAGTTGAATTATGAGAACTTCACTTTATGCAATATTTTCTGTAAATAAAAATAGCATTTTAGATGAATTAATCACAGAGAAATTCACAATATATCATTAAGTGGAAAAAATAGATTATAAAATGATGGGAAAAGGATGATTCTAATTTTAAGGAAAAAAATTTAACAAGCATATATATTAATTAACAATGGAAAGGACATATAACATAATATAGGTAGAATTAATTAATTAATTTTATTTTGTATTTCTATATTTTTTACAATAAATATGTAATCAGGGAATTTGTTGTAAATTCACTTACAACATTTTGTAATGAGGGAAAAATAAACAGAGGTATTAAAAATGCACAGTGCTTGAGATATAAAATACTGAAAACCCACAGTAGTATATATTTCTTGAGGACAGTATTTAAATCACTTTAAAATTTCAGAGTAATTATAACTAATTTAGGTGGATAACAACTAACTGGCCTGATCTCACCTAGACTAAAAATTCATGTTTTTACCAAAACCACTTAGCAGTGGTTGTATCAGGCTATCTGAATACAACTTAAACTAAATTTTATTTCAGTTCTTATTATACTATTGACATGTTTTCTGTATAATACAGTGACAAAATACTAGGTTGTAAAAAGAGACAATTATGTAAAATAAATCAAAACGAAAAATTTAGTAAGAATCTTACCTCCTATGCTTATAAAACCGAGCAGCACACAAATGAAAGTTCACATATCACATAAAGAATCCGGAAAAAAAGTTAAAGAATTTGAAAAGCCCAATTTTGTGTGTGTTTTTGCTTTCAAGATTTAGACATTTTGACCATCTCAGGCTAGAACAGTTTTCCATTATAAATGCATAATCAGAATGAAAAATAAAGAAAGATGGAAAAGGGGTCAAGAAGGAGGAGATAACCCAAAGCATAAAAACTTGATGCTGAATCATAACATAATAAAATGTTAGCTTCCACATTGCTCAGAAAAAGCAAGACCCCCATCATTCATGCTGGCAAAAGCTTGCCTTTGCATAAACCATTTCTGTTCTCACTGTTGTAAAACCAATGACTCTGGAAAGGATAGAAAACACAGAATGACGTGCAAAGTAGCACACAACATGTTATTGCAGCTGGATAGAGAATATGTCACTAATGACTTTCTTTCTACCCGTCAGTTATAAGTTAAGTTTTTTTTTTCCCCCAAAATAGCAAATGGCCTTTATGAGTATAGTACAGAAGCAGTGAAATTCAAAATAATATTCAATTTCCACTTAATTTTAATACTGTATTAGTTAATGGAATGAGTTATTAATCATTCCTGGGAAAGAGATGACTTCCTTTTGTCTTCATCTGAATTGAACACAACATGCCTGAACACTAGACAATTTTCTGTAATAAATTAAAAATAACATTTTCACCAGATAGTTACTGCCAGATGTTTTATCTTAAATGAGACATTATCGATGGCCAATAAGAAGATTCACCTAAAGTTGTTTGATAACTTCAGAAAACTAATGTAAATTCCCAAATTGTTAGTGCAAATCAGAGTGACGACTGTCTGTAAGAGACAACTGGTAGAATTAAT
The DNA here is from genome assembly GCF_017311325.1 of Ursus maritimus. Taxonomy (NCBI): domain Eukaryota; kingdom Metazoa; phylum Chordata; class Mammalia; order Carnivora; family Ursidae; genus Ursus; species Ursus maritimus. Next base: position 5,204,611 of record NW_024424786.1, read on the forward strand.
GACCATGGGTTCTACTCATGATACCAAAACTAGTAATGCAGTACTCCTCCACAAAAGCATCACCAAGAGAGATTCAGGGAAGAAGAACCTCCTGACTGACAGAGAAACTTAATTCTTAACATGTTTCAAACTAATAGCATCAATCACACATCTTCAGAACTAAAGATGCTCATCCTCATCAAGGTCAGAGGTCATGAAAAGTTAAATCCTATGAAATCTGCTTGAAATTAATCAATCTATGATCCTATGGGTATGTTAATAGAAAATAGTGACCACCATTTATCCTCATGAGTGTTTTCTAAGTGCCAGCAACTGTTCCAAGCTTTACTTGTATTAATCCTCTTAATGAGCCTATGAGATAGAAACTCTTACTCCCCCATTTTAGATACAAGGAATTCGAAACACAGAAAAGTTCAGTGACTTGCCCAAAGTCATTCAGCTAGTAAGTGATAGAGCCAGGACTTGAAAAAGATAACCAAGCCTCAGAATCTACCCATAAACCATTACGTACAACACATTCCATAAACTCTTTTTATAGATGCTACCCTTGACCCTTTTGGACCAGAAGAAATTCAAATTAATGATTTGGATTCATAAATTAAGCCATTATTATGATTTCAAGAGGAAAGACTAAAATTATCTTTAACTAATTTTGTTCTTCATCTTTTGACATTTGTTTCTTTTTGATACCTTTCTGTTGAGTAAATTAATGAAGCAATTTATCTTATAATTTATATGTTTATAGACTAATAAAAAGAGAAGGCAAAAATTTCATTCTGTAAACATTATAAAGAATAAAAGTTCAAGGCCACACTATATATTTACCTTCTCATTTATAAACAAATATTAGAGGTAAGAATTTAACGTTAGGGTACAGAGATCAGCAAGCATGTTGTTATACAAAGTAACATTCTCTACACTGATATGTTTGATATTTCATATATTGTACCTTTAATTTCTCCAAGAAGTTCACTGGTATTTAGTCTTTCCATTTTTTCCTTCCAATCTTTTGAAAGTAGTTTTTCCATGCAGGAGGAATCTATTAGAGTAAAAAAGTAAGTATTAAAAATATTACATATGTATTTTTTTAAGTGTTAAAATATTACAAATCCAAAAAGCCAGTTTATGGAGAAATTCTCTCATTTAAAAAATCATCAAAGCTATTTTTCATTGTTGTTTTAACCCTAGGATACAGACAATTATATTACTGTATCTATCACAAAATACCACAACTAAATTTATTTTTACCAGAAGATTATTTGAACTAGTCCCAGGAAAAAAGATAATGCATAATAATTTTATCTTGGTATTATAAATATAATTCTATTAATATTCAGTCAGCATTTATCATTTCTTAGACTGATAGGACAGAAAAGAGGGCTCTTTCCTATGATAGGTTTAAGTTTAGATGTTGTTCCTTTTAATCCAGGTGATATATTTTTTAAGTCTAAGCAAAATTCATGTGCTCTTCAGGAAGAATGACAAATCTTCAAGGGAGAAGAAATCAACCAGAGTGTAACCACTTAGTCCTTTAAAAAAGAAAAAAAAATATGGCAATTTTTGCAAAGTACCCATTTAGAGAAAAACCCAAAGAAAAAAAAGTCAAGATGTTCTCTGTCCCTCAGTAATAAAAACTACTAGAACTTTTCTCTTATATAGAAAGAGATATATATTCTCATAAAGGAAGTACTCAGTTAAACACTATTTGCCCTACTGCATATCTAAATAACATACTAGATTATAGGAGTGATTATATTTGTTTCTATAAAGATTCATAAAGATTACAGAAATTTAAATTTTAGAATGTCCTAATAATTAGCAAAATTTTCTCAATGAGTTATTTTTTCTCTCTATTCAAATGGGTTTGCAACTACAGCTACTGCTTACAACTATTTATATATATCTTTTAAGCTTCAAATCTTAATAGGCCATGTTTCCAAAAGGGCATGCAGATTTAAATACTAAATCCTCAGTGCAAAGCACACTCCCATTAAACTTTAACATTCCAAGTGTCAAAATTCTGATAACTTCTTTTTAAAATTATATTTAAAATAGTGACTCCAAATCCAAATGCCTTTCCTCTCCCATATCAGTACCTATCTGTTTAGCATTTTCCCTTACATTTTTTTTCTCCAACTTCTAAATCCTCCTTGAATTTTTCAGAATGACAGTAAGGTCAAGATGGATCTAAAGGGTTTTAGAAACTAGATAAGCTTTAGAAAAAGACAGTGAGCCTTGGGTAAGAGATGAGAAGACCACTGCATCGTTAGAAAGTATTGGTGCAAACAATTAACATTTGTCCATGACATGATCAATCAATCAAGGAATGGATGGAATCCAGATCAGTGTGTCGTGAAATGGCTGATGAAGAACACCAACCGTACTAGCTCGCTATCACAGAAGCTAAAATTCGTTCTAAATAGAAGTCAGTTTGATTCTATTCAGTGAAAGCTCACCACCCATTCCCTTCCTTCTTCCCTCTATCTTTCCCACCTCCTTTTCTTCTATTCTTTCCTATTAATCGTTTTTTTAGGCTTCACCAAATGATCTACTACCATGATTAATAATTGGCTAGTGAGTGACCTTCCAAAAGGACCTATGTGCATATGCACACACCAGTTTGCATTTAATTTCCAAAATGGTCTCTTGCTACTTTTATTTTAAATTCAAAAACAAGGTATATACGTTGTTCTATACAAATTTTGTTTTTATGCTGAAGTAATAAAAATGATAATACTAAATTTGGGAGTTAAGAAGTAAATCCTCAAAGCCATAAATAACAGAGATTAGTTTTTCCCAAATCGGGTTTAAATTTCTGAGAGAGCGATATAACATCAGATCATGGATAAGAACAATCAACAAAATGTCAAGTTCCTATCCCACCCAGTTCTGTTAGTGCTTTTTCTTTTTTAACCCTTTCATACATGTTGTAACATTGCACTAAACTGATAATCACGGATATAAATGCTAAAGTCTAATTTGTTTGGTTCAAATTTGAGTTGAGAGCATACATTATAATAGTAAAAAACAAAAGCCCAATTTACTAGTAATGATCACAAATTCAGAGCAAGTTCATAAACTAGGATTAGATACACACTAAATGTAAAACAGGCTAAAATATGTCTCTCGTTTCTATAAATAGACCTGAAATCTTTCAGAGCTCCAGGAAAAGAATGCTGAAGCTTCATGGGAGAAAAATAGAACTATATGGACAACAGGAACACACACTGCAAACATAAATCAGACCATGTGTACACAGCTTCGCATAAAAGCTACTCATTAATAAAATGGTTAATAACATCAAAGCATTTCACATTCCTATTAAAAAATTAATCCTCACCGTAATGCTGAGTTAATCTAGTTAATATGAGTTCCCATTTCAGTAGAAGAAACTGAGGGGAAAAAAATAAAGCAGCCTTTCCATGTCTATATTTGTAACTCATGAAACTATTTAGTAACAATCACTGATTGCCTTTAACTACAGGACAATAGAAGTCAGCCTTATCAATTTAATCTCAATTCTAAGAGATTTCAGGAAGATTCAAAACTCAGGAAGTCTCTTGACAAACTCTCAGCTTTCTCACCTAATTATCTGACTGCCAAACCTCAAAGGGCATGCCACAATTAGGATTAAGCATGCTCCATACTATAATGTAAAGCAAGTAAGAGGAGGGAAAAAAGGCCAGGAGATTCAGATTGTTAACAAATACCACACAAGGGAAGGACACTACTGCCACCACTGAGAGGTTTCTGACTTGGAATGAGGAAATATGTAGCAGATAAAGTTGTAAATGAAAATTTACATTTTCAAATTTCCCACTCCGAAACAATACCCAGGTAAGGGCGCAAATTAAAAGTATGTAGTCATCCTCTACGTGGCACATTCTTCAACTACATTAACAAGACAATACCAGCTTTACGGAGGTAATTGATCAGATCAGACTTTACCCCATTCCGATCACTTACAAATGCAAAAACCAAAGAGGTCAGAATAAGTCAAGAAGCCCAGTTTGTATTAGGTACAGGGGAAGAATAAGACCACACAGACTGGGTTTAACTCAGTAGTCATGGAGGATTCCAAAAGGAATAAAAGGACTGAATATCACCTAGATATTCTTGGATTATTTGACACAGAAAAATATGTTTTAGACAACTGAGTTGAAAACAACTAATATACTTACAGTAGTTCTGCAGTTCTCAAAACATGAAACAATATATAGCATGTCTTACTTTGATTATTCAAATTTTACTATTTTGAGTTGTCTTCAGCTAAAAAATACGAGAGGAACTACATACTTTTTTGGAAATTAAGAGAAAGAACCACAACATTACAAAATTTTTAAAAAATGTCACCATGATATGTACATATTTAAAAGAATGTAAGCCATAATATTTCAGCATAAAAGTGGAAAATGCCAAAATTAATTCATCTTACTTTGAAAAAATTAGTGTCTATAAGCTAATACATATTCAGTGAAATGCAGGACTCTATTACATTTATCTTGTCTAATTTTTGTAAATAGTGTGATTAAAATAAGACTCAAAAATCAAAAGCTGGACTTCAATTCTTGCCTATACTTTAATCAAGGATGTAAAATTAATTTTCAGTCACATGGTTTTTGGTTTTTCTCTTTTTCTTTGCAATTTAAGTTTTTCAAGAAACTTTTTCTAAAGAAAAGTAAAAACACAATTCAGAAATAATTTTTAATACATATCCTACATAATAGATTGCAAAGCAACATTTCTGCTACGCAAGTATCTAGGTTTCAGGCTGGGTAAGTCAAGAATGCTTTATCATGCTAACAATTTCACCATACAAGAGAAATTTGAAGTGAGAGTATGTGAGATATTTATTTCCTAACCTGCTTGATGTATCTTAGGAACAATTTTAAATTATTTCTAGTTAAACAAAGCCACTGCAGTATTAACTCCTATTCTGCATAAAGTGAAGGTATTTAAAATGTGTCCAAGAGAGTAAATAAATAAATCACTGTTAAAACTAAAGCGTGGGTATTAAGGAAGGCACGTAATGCCTGGAGCATTGGGTGTTATTGCAAACAATGAATCATGGAACACTACATCAAAAACTAAGGATGTACTGTATGGTGACTATCATAATTTAAAAAAAAAACTAAAGCATGGGGGAATAGGAAAGAATAATGGGAAAAATTTTTAGGGCACAGGTACTTTAAAACAATTCGCCTGTGAGTAAACACTATTCCTTTTGCTTCAAAGTGATAGAGTTATAAATGCTAAAACATTAGAAACATGACATGAAAATACCTTTAAAATATTTTAGTGAGGAAGAACAATGACTGTTGCCCCAGTATGCAGATTTCCTCCTGCTTTATGAAGTCTTTTAAGAGAATATTAAATCAATTCCTTTCATTTTTACTGTAAAAATCATACATTTCAAATACAATAAATTTTCTATGTATTCAAGAACAATGATAACTTATCAAAAGTACCTTTGACCTTGGTTTACAAGGAGTTCTGACTACAGATATATTTATACTCCTGCTGATCATCCATCCCACATTTTTCATTAGGAAACAGAGACGCACATGCCAGTTACTGTACATTTTTCCACAGTGACAAGTGCTCCACAATACAGTGGGATAAAATTGGAGCTTGGAGAGCTTGAAGAGCACTCTTAAATTTTAATTAAAACCCTCCAAGCTCACTAAAAATAATTAGACACTAAAATGTGCCAGTTTTATTTTGAAGTCACTATAACGTACAAAGCACACTCCCTGACGACTGCTCGTGCTGTCCTTCTCTCTCCCTCTCTCCAATGAAACAACTGATTTTCCAAATACGAACAAGGGGGTATAAATAGAGGCTGTTTTCAGGCCTGCTCTTCATGCTGGGAAGCTGACAGAAAAGACAGCAGAATGGATTTTTCAGACTGCATCAGATGAACCTAGAATAACTTGCCTAACAGAGTTCGAATCACTGACAAACTCTAGATAAAATTCAGTCTGCAAGAAACACGAGTTATATCACTGATCTTTTTTGATCCAAAAGCCAAACCTTTAACCTCTTAAATGTTTTTGCTATCTTAAAATATCTCATACAATGCTATATTCCATCCTATTTTTAGCCAAGCAGCAAGAGAAAGCATGCCTTTCCCATACAGCAGGGCAATGATATAAACATCAACACAGATGCTCTGCCAGGAAGAGCTGGACTTCTCAAGCACTTGATCATTAAGGAATGCACCAACTGTTTGGGATAATCTCGTGCCAGCTCCCCTTTTGCTCCACACTCCCCTCTGGGAGTGGCCAATCTTGTCCTGGTCCTAATTTTTCATTTTACTCCTCCATAGCACCCCCCCATCCCCAAAAATATGAGAAATGGCATTTATGCCTAGCAATGAAAAAGCAGGCTCACTTCCCCAAACAGACCAAAACTTTAAAACAATTAACCCTCCCCTCTTCTTTCAGATAAATTACTAAGTATAAAATGCAATCTGTTTCCTTTGTTTATTCAATATGAACAATTTGTAAATGACTCAAGGATAAAATTCAGAAAATGTTGTGCTAAATTAGAACCATTATAAACATGCTAATGACTCAATGCTTGAGTAAAACATGCATGATCGGTGTGAAGAAATAGATTTAGTTCCTGTGAAATTCTGTTGTGCTGCCTTAAAATGATTTGGTCATTAAATCAGATATTTTTCCTTCCAGGAAAAAATGTTAATTCCACAGCCACTTTACTAGATAATATACTGTGAGTGTGTATGTATGCGTGTGTGTGTGTGTCAATGGGAGGTTTGGAAATGTCATTAGAACTGTTAGATGCAAGATTTTGGCATATTCATAAGGGAGAAAAAGATCCACACTTGAAACCTGGCAGAAATACACCTACAGACATCATCGCATTAGGTACAATATTCTCTCTTTGCACTGTTTTTATCTACCAAAGTCTTTGATAATTTTTTATGGGAATCCCTTAAAATTGGCACTTAAGATACATTCATGGAAGTCACATTGTTCTATGCAGGTAAGAGGTGTATGTTTCATCTGCTTTCCAAGGTTGCTTAGCACCTAGAATAGTACCAGAGGGATCACTCAAAACCAAATTTCTCTCCCATATCCATCAAAGTACAACTACTTCCAATGCCAACACAGAAAAAAGGGAAACATCCGGCAGGTGATTCAGAGGCTCAAGCCTACTGCTGCAGCTGAAAGAAATTTCAGTGGTCACTAAGACCAACACCCTCATTTCAAAAATGAGAAAACAGAGTCAAGATAAGGAAGTCATTTGCCTTACCCAAGGTCAAACAATTGGTGACAGAGCCCTGACTCCAGTTCCATGCTGGTTTTACTGAAATGACTATTTAAATCAAATTTGAACATCAGTTTTATAGTCTCTACACCTTAGCATCAATTGTAAAAAATGAATAATTACATCTATTATTGTTTCAGACACAGAGGGAAGCACTCTAGTTCCTTGGGGAGGGGCACTACAAATTCAAGGTACTGCAGTGAAAAGTCAATAGTGTTCAAACAGCCAGTTCTCCCATACACACTCCATTATGCTGGTCTTCCTGTTCCTTCATATTGCCTTTTCCTTAATGCCTTATCTTGGTTTGAACTAAGAGCTTTCCTTTTCTGAATATCATCCACTAAGGAATAATTAAGATGCTGCTTAAAAACACTACTGAACTTAAAAAGTAATCCCTTCTATATTAGGTTCTATCTTCATATGCAAGAAGTAAATGTGCAGCCTGAGACCTTGGGTTTTCACGGTAGCTCATTGCCCACGATACCTTCAAATTTACTACAATTTTAACAAGTAAAAATGTTCCATTAGAAACTACAGCTATCCATATTAATAAAATTATTACTCATCATGACCTCCTCTCATGACCCTCCCTACGTTCTGCTGCACCGTTGCCAAAGGCTAAGGTATTCAAACCATATAACACGGGACACTATTCTTTGGCCTCTACAAACGTTTCATTCTTACATTTTCACTACTTATTTAACTGCTTTTTAGAAACTGTATTAGACTATGGAAACGATAACTTAGTGTCCTGTATTCTTTCTTTCAGTTTCTTTGGAGAAATGTTTCTGAATACCACTATCGTCCTGAAGGAGTTGTCAATCACAGAGCTCTACCGCCGGCCTCCTACTGCTCCTCCTAGTCACACAGAGAGTAATTTGACCCAATCAGAATTCTCGGCTGGAACTATGTGGAAAGGCTTTCTCTTAAGCTCAGGTTGGAAACTATAAACATGTGGGCCTGGGATTGTCATGCCCATCTTCTCTGGCACATGGAGAGAGCCTGTGTGAAATAAGAGTGAATGAAGTCAAAAATACAAAGAAAAACAGACAGGAAAGAAGATAAGATAAACAAACAAAATCTTTACATCATGTTAGCATACTCATATCTAAGAAAGCAAAAGCCAAACGCTGTTCCTGAGCTTCTTGGTAATGTAAGCCAATAGAGTCCTATTTTTGCTTAGTTTGAGTTGGGCTTCTGCCCATTGCAACTTAAAAAAATAAATCTAAACAATATGAAAACCATAACAAAAACTGTCATACCTACTCAAATCTGTTATATTCCAAATTGTAACACACTGGAAATCACCAACACATTAACTTGTACTACCAGGTTAAAACATTTATTATGCAAATCTTAAAACAAACCTCTGCTTTATTGAACGATATGTAATGACTTTAAAGTAAACTGCTATAGGGGTACCTGGGTTATAGGGTACCTGGGCGGCTCAGTTGGTTAAGCATCTAACTCTTGATTTCGGCTCAGGTCATGATCTCAAAGTCGTGAGATCAAGGCCCTTTTGGAGCTCTGTCTTCAGTGAGGAGTCTGCTTGAGGATTTTCTCTCTCTCTCTCTCTCTGTCTTCCCCCTGCCCCTCCCCCACCTCTCTAAATAAATAAATAAATAAACAAATAAATAAAAGACAGCTGTTGTAGGACTGCTATTTACAATTATTTAGCTATCTAAATTAGGATTTTCTAAACAGGATGCCACCAAAAGGAAATATAGCAGATAAAGTGGAAGCTGGGGCTCATTAAAAACAAAAAACCCAAACCAAAACAAACAAACAAACAAAAAAAAAAACAATGAAAAAACTCCCATCTAAAATCAGCAAGCCCCAATTTCAGTTTTGTGTTCATCAAAATAGCTTCATGTTCTGGCTAATTGACTTTATATTTAATATTATACAATGAAATTATAAAATAAGTGTTTTTTTTTAATGAACTATCCTTTCTTGTCTGTCTTATTTCTATATAGGTAATTCATAAAAATAAATTTCAAATAAAGTTATACTTCTTAAATTGGTTTTAAGCCCCCTCCATAACTTGGCCCTAGTGATTCACCTCTTATTATCCTTCTTACATGAAACTTTTCATTCTGTTCAAATAAGTACCCTAAATATATATTGCTCTTTTGTACAAAACTTGTGCTTTTTCACTTCACCTTTGCTCATGACATCCTCCTGATCTGAATGTCTCCCCAGATCTTGATGCTTTCTAAAAACTCTCCAATTCTGCAGGGCCTACATCATTAAATACCACCTCTTCAATTAAGCCTTGGAAGTTCTCATTCTCCGAGAAGCAAAATAAACTTGCTGAGCATATATTATCTGTCAGGCACGTGCTTTTTATATTCTGTTCATGGATCAACTCATTAACTATGAACTTCACAACTCTTTTCTACATCTATCACTGTTATTACTTATCAATTTTACCACCATATGATTAAGTATACGATCAAGTTCATACTGCATTACCCTAACTAAATATTAAGTTCCTTAATGGTCAAGAAATGTTTCTGATACAACTTTGTATTCTTTCATAATACTTAACCCAGAACTCTGCTCATAGTAAGTACTAAAATAAATTCCTTAATATACTAAAAAAAAAAAAAGTCACTTTTTTGTGTACATCAAGAAACAACAGGACTACTTTGCTTTTTAAAATTAATCATATTGATGTATAATTTAATATACACATATAATAAGTATAGTCATTTTAAATGTAAATTCTATGAATTTTGTCTAATTATATATTCATGTGCCTGTCACCCCAAAGAAGACAATAGAACATTTCCAGAAAAGTTATCTTATGCTCTCTTTCAATGATCCATAATCCTAGCCCTGGGCAACCACTGAACTGATTTCTATTACTATAGAATAGTTTTGCCTACTCTTGAGTTTCTTAAAAGAGTATTAAAGTATACAGTAGGTACTTTTTTGGATACAAATTAAAATTTTTGAAGTTCAATCATGTTGCAACATGTGTTAGCAATTTGGTCCTTTTTGTTAATGGGTAGATTTCCATTGTATAAATACACAATTTGTTTATCCATTTATCTGTTTATGGACATGAGGGTTTTTCCCACTTTTGAGCTATTAGAAATAAGGCTAATATAAATACTGATTCATAATCTTTTTATTAATGTCTCTTTTTTCCCCTCTAAAAATGGAATTTCTTCTAAAAGTAGGGGTGTTTTGTGCCTGAATTTATTTTTTTTTTAAGATTTTATTTATGTGTTTAATTTAGAGAGAGTGAGCAGGGGGAGTAGCAGAGCTGAGGGAGAGGGAGGGGGAAAATTCTCAAGCAGGCTCCTCACTGAGCACTGGGCCCATGAGGAGGCTAGATCTCCAACTGGGAGATCATGACTGAACCAAAACCAAGAGTCAGAGAGTCTTAACCAACTGGGCCACCCAAGTGCCCCTGTGCCTGACTTTCTAAGAAACTGTCAAAAAGTTTTCCAAAGTGGTTGGATCGTTTTACACTACTACGAACAAAGTGTGAGATTTCTAGTTGCTTTATTTTCTCATTAACACTTCTTAGTATGTTAATTGTAGGCATTCTAGTTTTGCCTTAGGGAGTTTTAAGAGTAATTTATATATTTAAACATATATTATAAACTACACATTTATAATACATATTCTATACATATAGTTAAGAGTTACCTATATAAATGTGATATATACCTTTTGTCAGATATATGTATTGTAAATATTTTACCTGGTCCGCAGTATGCCTTTTTATTTTCACAAGGTGTATTTTGAGGAGCAATAGTCATTTACTTTGATGTTATCCAATTACCAAGTTTTTCTTTATGAGCAGTGTTTTCTTGGTACCATCTAAAGAATCTTTGCCTCCACCAAGATCACAAAGTTATTCTCCTGTGTTTTCTTCTAAAGCTTTATATTTTAGCTTTATATTTATATCTATAATCCACTTTGACTTATTCTGTGTGTAAGTCTATTTCTAGATTGTTTGCTCTATTGATCAATTCATTATGCTTACACCATACCAAACTATTTTGATTATTATAGCTTTAGAGTAAATCTTGAAATCACATAGAATAAGTTCTCCAAATTTGTTCTTCTATTTGAAATTTATTTTGGCTATCTTAGGTCCTTTGCATTTCCATATAAATTTTAGAAGCAGGTTCCCTGTCCAAAAAAAAAAAAAAAAAAAAAAAAAAAAAAAAAAACCTTGGATTTTTACTGTATTTATCTTGAATCCATTTTAATCCTGTATTACTTTTAATATATTTAGGGGCACCTGGATGGCTCAGTCAGGTGAGCATCCAACTACTGATTTCAGCTCAGGTCATGATCTCAGGGTCCTGGGATCAAGCCCCATAGGGTCAGGCTCTGTACTCAGCAGGGAGCGTGCTTACAATTCTCTTTCTCCTTGTCCCCGCCAATCCTCCTTGACCCCTATACTCTTTCTCTCTTAAAATAAATAAATAATCTTCAGAAAATAATATCTCCAAAACTATGAAATTTCCCTTAAAGTACTGTTTTAGCTTCATCCCACATATTTTGGTAGGTTTTGTTTTCATTATCATTCAGTTTAATGTATTTTATAATTTTCCTTGTTCTTTCTTCTTTGGTATATGACTTATTTAGAAGTATGTGGTTTAATTGCCAAATATTTGGGAATTTCTAAAATTCCCTTTTATTATCTATTTGCAATTTATTCCCATTGTGGTCAGGGAATATACTCTACATAATTTCCATCTTTTTATATTTATTGTGACTTGGTTTATGGCCCAACATATGTTTTATCTTATAAGATGTTCCATATTCATTTGAAAGGAATAATTTTCTGTGGTTTTTTTAGTATAATGCTCTATCAATGTCAATTAGCCTAAGTTGATTGATAGGGTTGTTCAGGTCTTTGGATTTTCTGTTTGTATGTTTTTTTCCCTTCAAATTCTGAAAGATGATTATTGAAATCTCCAACAATAATTGCATTGTACATCTCTCTTTTTTTTCCTTTCAGTTCTGTCAAATTTTGCTTCATGTATTTTGAACCTCTTCATGTTTAGGAATTTTATGACTCCTTGATGAATTGACTCTTTAAGCATTATGAAATATTTTCCTTTATCTCTATAATATTTCTTTTTCTGAAGTCTACTTTTATACTATTATAGCCACTTCAGCTTTTTCATCACCAGTGTTTGTATAGTGTATCTTTGCCCACCCTTCTATTTTTAACCTATTAACATCTTTATATTTACTGTATTTCTTATAATCAGTATATTAGTTAAATCTTTTTCAATACGATCTGACAATCTCTACCTTGCAAAATTATTACAATCAGTCCATTTACATTTAATTATTGTTAATAGAGATTAAGTCTACCATCTTGGTATGTTTTCTATATTTTTCATCTATATTTTGTTCCTTATGTCCTCTTTCCCTGACTTTTAATTAATTTATATTTTTAGAATTTTATTTATCTTCTCTCTTGATTTATTACCTATACCTTGGTTTCATTATTTTAATGGCTAATCAAAGATTTTCAATATATGGGGCACTTGGGTGGCTCAGTCAGCAGAACAGGCAACTCTTGATCTTGGGGTCATAAGCTCAAGACCCATATTGGGTGTGGAGATTACTTAAAAATAAAATCTTTTTTTTTAAATTAATTTATTTGACAGAGAGAGACAGCCAGAGAGAGAGAGAACACAAGCAGGGGGAGTGGGAGAGGAAGAAGCAGGCTCCCAACGGAGCAGGGAGCCCAATGCTGGGCTCAATCCCAGGGCCCCGGGATAACGCCCTGAGCCGAAGGCAGATGTTTAACAACTGAGCCACTCAGGCGCCCCTAAAAATAAAATCTTTAAAAAAAATTCTTGGGGCGCCTGGGTGGCACAGCGGTTAAGCGTCTGCCTTCGGCTCAGGGCATGATCCCGGTGTTACGGGATCGAGCCCCACATCAGGCTCCTCTGCTATGAGCCTGCTTCTTCCTCTCCCACTCCCCCTGCTTGTGTTCCCTCTCTCGCTGGCTGTCTCTCTCTCTCTGTTGAATAAATAAATAAAATCTTTAAAAAAAAAAAATTCTTGGCAAAAGATTTTCAATATATATCCTTACTTGCAACAATCCACAAACAAATTTTATATTACTTCCAATACAATGTAAGAAACTTAAAACTGCCCCCCATCTTTTGTGTTATTGTTGTCATATACACTACTTTTATGTTATAAATTCCATAATACATTGTTATTGTTTTTGCTATACAGTCAATTATAACTAAATTAATTATTAGAAATACAAATGTCTTTTATCTTTGCCTTCAGATATACCATTTCCAGTACTCCTCATTTCTTTTTTAAAATCTAAATTTCCATCTTCCTTCAGCCTGACAAAATTGTTTTTAATTTTTCTGTGGTGAAAATATACTAGCAGTTAATTCCCTGAACTTTTGTTTGTCTGAAATATCTTTATTTCAAATATTTTTGCTAAATAATGAATTCTAGGTTAAAATTTTTTTTCTTCCTTTAGGACTCCAAAAGATGTCACTGCAATAGTTCTCACTTGTATTTTCCCCATGTGAAGTCAAGGATAATCTCTTTGTACTTCTATAAACAATGTGTCTTTGGTCACTTTTAAGATTCTCTTTTGTTAGTTTTCAGCAATTTCATTTTGGTATGCTTTGATATACATTTTTCTTTGTGTTCATCCTCGAATCTGGATGTTTATATTTTTTGACAAATTTGGAATTTTTTCAGCCATTATTTCTTCAAATATACACACACACACACACACACACACTTTTTTGGGGGGGGTGTCTATCACCATTAAGTACTCTAATTGCACATATGGTACATCATTATTTCTCATAAGCTATGAGGCTTTGCTTATTTTTTTTTTTTTATCCCTGTGCTTCTGTTTGGATGGTTTTGATTGTCCTGTCTTTAGTTTCACTTATCTTTTCATCTACAGTTAATTGTTTGCATTTACATTTATGAGGTATTTATTTTTAAATCTCAGACACCATATTTTTCACTTCTTGAATTTCTATATGCTCTTTTTTATTGTTTCCATTTCTCTTTATTATGTTCATATTTTCCTTTAAATCCTTGAATATATTTATAATAGCTATTTAATTTTTTATCGAAGTATAATTAACATACAGCATCATTTTCAGATGTATAATGATTCAACAATTCTGTATATTTCTTAGTGTTTAACAAGATAAGTGTATTCTTCACTCTTTTATCCCTTCCCCTACCCACCCTTTTTCTGACAATCAGCAGTTGTTCTCTATATTCCACAGTTGATTTTTCCGTCTCTTTCTTTCTTTCTTCGTTTGTTTCCTAAATTCCACGTGAGTGAAATCATATGGTATTTGTCTTTCTCTGACTGACTTATTTCACTTAGTATTATGCCCTCTAGGTCTATCCATGTTGTTGCAAATGGCAGTATCTCATTCGTTTTTATGACTAAGTAATATTCTATTGTGTGTGTGTGTGTGTATAATATATTATATATTCATAAATGTCATCTTTATCCATTCATCTACAGATGGATATTTGGGCTGCTTCCATGTCTTGGCTATGATAAATAACTGTGATAAACACAGGGGTGCATATATCTTTTTGAATTAGTGTTTTCCTTTTCTTAGGGTAAATACACAGTAGTGGAATTACTGGATCATATGGTAATTCTATTTTAATTTTTTGAGGGAAACCTCCAAGCTGTTTCCCACAGTGGCTGCACCAATTTGCATTTCTACTGACAGTGCATGAGAGGGTTCCTTTCTCACCACATCCTCACGAACACTTGTTATTTCTTGGTTTTGATTTTAGCCACTCTGACAAGTGCAAAACTCATTGTAGTTTTGATTTGCATTTCCCTAATGATTACTGATGTTGACCATCTTTTCATGTGTTTGTTGGCCATTTGTATGTCTTCTTCAGGAAAGTGCCCAGTTAGGTCCTCTACCCATTTTTAATTGGATTTTTTTTTGGGGGGGTGTTAAGCGGTATACATTCTTTATATATTTTAGGTATTAGTGCCTTATTGGATATATCATTTGCAAATATCTTCTTCCATTGAGTAGATTGCCTTTTTGTTTTGTTGATCGTTTTCTTTGCTGTACAAAAAGCTTTTCCTTTTGGTGTAGTACCAGTAGTTTAATTTTGCTTTGTTTCCCTTGCCTGAGGAGACACATCTAGAAAAATGCTTCTATGGCCAGTGTCAAAGAGAATACTGCCTATGTTTTCTTCTAGGAGAATTATGGTTTCAGGTTATAATAGCTATGCTAAAGTCATTTTCATTGTTAATTCTATCATCTCTGTAATTTCAGGGTCTCTTTCCATTGACCAATTTTTCTCATGCTTATAGGCTTATGTTTTCTTGCTTTTTCATATGATGTCTAGTATTTTTACTCAATACTGGACAATATGTATATTACATTTTTGAGTGTTTGGAATTTGTATTAGTATTTTCTTTCCAGTGGTTTGAATTTTCTTTTGATGGGTATCCATTTTCTCATAGATCATCTTAATCAATTTGAAGCTTCTTTTTAAGCTCTTTAATAATGGGTCTACCCTTTTTTCTTATTTATTTATTTATTTATTTATTTATTTATTTATTCATTCATTCATTCATTCATTCATTCAGGTAATCTCTACACCCAGCATGGGGCTCAAATTCATGACCCTGAGATCAAGAGTCACATGCTCTTCCAACTGAGCCAGCTAGGAGTCCCTGGAGTCCCTTTTACTCTAGGGATAATTTATTCTCATTCCAAAAGTATGGCTTTTGTGCATCTCCACTGAATGCCCTGAGTGTTTAAGAAGGACATTCCACTGTAGCAAGTTAGAACTTAAATAATGTCTCCCAATAATGTGTGAACGCTGATAGTTTTGCAGTTTGGTAGTTTTTCTTTTCCAGGTAGTTGTTCTTTGTTGAGCCTCTTATATTCAAACTCTATTTAGGTGCAGCTAAGTGTTCAGCCAGAAACTCAAAAGGACCCCAGAGAAGATTTTTGAAGTCTTCTCTGTGTAGTTCCCTTCACTCTCAGACTTCCACCTGCAAATTATAGCCACTATAATTTCCCAAAACTATGATGACTGTTCGGTTCAGTAAGGCTTCTCTACAGTACTTGGGTTGGCTCTCCCTGCATCAGGGTCTGGAAAATGCCACCAGTTAGAAAGCCAGAATAATCTTATGGCTCATTTTGTTTTACTCCCCTCATAGATTACAGTCTGTGCCTCTTGTTTTCTAAGTTCTTAAAACAGTCGTTATATATAGTTGATCAAAATCTCTTGTTTATCTTAGAAGATTAAGTCCCTATTTAAACAACATGATTAGCTTACATTAATTAATTGCCATATATCAAACACTATGCCCAATAATTCACGTAATATATCTATTCAAGTGCCCATGGAAAATTATTTAAATAGACCACATGTTGAGTGATAAAGCAAGTCTAAGCAAATTTCAAAGAACTGAAATCATGGAAAGCATGGTTTTGATCACAAAAGAATAAAATAGAAACAGGTAATAGGAGGTTGACTATAAAATCCCTAAATCAGGATTTAAGCAACACACTTAATCTATGACACAAAATTTAAATTGCAACAAAAATTAGATATTTTGAACCAAATTATAATAAAAATCTGACATATTAAAAATTACGTCAGATAATGCAGTTACTAAAACTTTAAATGCAAATATTATAAAAACAAAAAAGTTGAAAGTTAATTACCCAAGCTCCCTCTTAATCTAGAAAAAATACACCAAATAAACCCCCAAAAAGGGATGATGATGAATACATCTCAGAGCATAAGTCAATGATCTAGAAAACTGTAGTCCAATAGAAAAAAGATCAACAAAACTAAAAAATAGTTCTTTGAAAAGATTAATGAAAGTAATAAACCTTCAGCAAGACTGATCAAGTAATAAAGAAAGCAGAATATTAGTATCAGTAATGAAAAAAGAGACATAACTATATATTCCTACAGATATTGATAATAATAAGATATATTGAACTTTATTCTAATAAATTTGAAAATCTGGATAAAACAGAAATATTTCCTGAAAAATACACTTATTAAAATAGAAAATCAAAAAACAGTTTTATATTTGCTAAAGATATTAAGTTTATAATTAAAAGCCCTCCCACAGACTTGACTCCAGAGCCTGATTGCCACACTGGTGAATTTTTCCAAACATTCAAGGAAGAAATATTACCAATATTATACAAACTCTTCAGATAATAAAATAAGAGGAAACACTTCATTTTATGAGGCCAGAAAAACTTTGACAAGTATATTGTAAGAGAAATCTACAGACCAATGTCCCTCATAAGCATATATGCAAAAATCCTCAATAAAATATTAGCAAATATAATCCAACAATATATAGAAAAAGGCCAAAAGGAAATTATTCTAGGAATGCAAATTTGCTTAAAGATTTGAACATTGATATAATGTGCCTTATGATAAAGGTGAAAAACTATATGATCATTACAATAGATGCAGAGAAAACACTTTATAACATTCAGTACCCACCCATGATTTAAAAATAAACAAAGAATTTTGGCAATCTAGGAATAGGTGAGCACTTCCTTACCTTGATCATAGACCCACAGCAAATATCATTAGTAATGGTGAAATACTGAATGCTTTCTTCTAAGTTCAAAAATAAAATGAAAATATCTACTATTACTTCTATTCAACATTATCCTGGTGATCCTAAGTAGAGAAATAAGATAATTTAAAAAAAAATGTATACATGGTCAACTTCTGGTGTCCAATCTGGCATTTAAGGAGCTTAGAAGTTGTCCCTGCATTCTGGGGCGCCTGCGTTCTGGTGGCTCAGTCATTAAGCATCTGCCTTTGGCTCAGGGCATGATCCCAGAGTCCTGGGATTGAGCCCCACATCAGGCTCCTCCACTGGGAGCCTGCTTCTTACTCTCCCACTCCCCCTGCCTGTGTTCCCCCTCTTGCTGGCTCTCTCTCTCTCTGTCAAATAAATAAATAAAATCTTAAAAAAAAAAAAAAAAAAGAAGTTGCCCCTGCATTCTAATGACAATTAAAAAGATGAAAAAACTGAAAAATCAACAACTCTTTGGAGATCCATCAGAGAAATCAGATTATATAGCAAATCAATGCTCCAAGTATTGGAGAGAAAGAAAGGTAGATATAGAGAATCACATTACTGGGACAAAAACCCATGAGAAGAAACTTCCATGGGAACCAGTACCTATGTAGGAACTATAATTGACAAAATGCTGGAGGATCATCGTGGGCAAGAAAGTTAAAAACTCCAGGGAGACCCAGTAATAGGGGACCTCCACACTTGTGAGTTTTACCTCAAGCTGGTCTATCAGGTTCCTCAAAGTGAGAATCAGAATATAATCCCCTTTGCATGGGGAGAAGAAAAGAAACCATTTTGAAATGCACCAGAGCATTCTGTTTTTCTTAACAAGACCTGTCCTCAGAAGAAACTATTTGACCAGAGCCTAACATGGTAGGGTTTTATCGGAACCTAACCTACCTGGAAAAGTGAAATACTTAATTCCAATTTCCTTTAGCCATGTAGAAGAAGGAAAACACCCAACTCTAGCCAAAGTATCCCACCTAAAGAGGTGGAGTAGTACTGAGAAGCAACACTGGTAAAGTTCACAGTCCAGGGGCACAGGGTCACCAAAAGACTGAGGCCTACTCACAGGACTAGGAAATGCCTTTCATCCCCCTATGCCTCACCACTAAATTACTAAAGGCCTATTTATCACAGTTTCTTTGATTCATGTCTGCCATGAAACCAAAAAAAAAATCACAAGGCATAGTAAAAGGAAAAAATATACAGTTTGAAGAGAATGAACAAGCATCAGAATCAGAATCAGATATGGCAGGAATGTTGAAATTGTCAGATGAAGAATTTTTCAAAACTGTGATTAATATACTACAGGCTTTATGGAAATAGTAGACAACATGCAAGAACAGATAATGTAAGCAAATAGATGGAAATTCTAAGAAAGAATCTAAAAGAAGTTCTAGAGATCAAAAACACTGTAACAGACATGAGGAATGATTTTGATGGTTCATTTATAGACTAAAAACATCTAAAGAAAGAGTCTCTGAGCTTGAAGATGGACAATAAAAACTTACAAAACTGAAAACCAAAGAATAAAAAGACTGGGGAAAAAAAATAGACCAGAATATCTAAGAAATATGGGAGAACAAAAGGTGAAAGATATGTGTAATGGGAATACCTGAAAAATAATAAAGATGGAAAGAAACAGAATTAATATTTTAAGCAATAATGACTGAGAATTCCCCCAAAATAACGTCAGACACCAAACCACAGATCCAGGAAGCTCAGAAAACATCAAGCAGAAAAAAATGTAAAAACAAAAACACTAGACCTAAGTATTATATTCAAACTACATAAATCAAAGATAAAGAAAAAAATTTGAAAAAAACCAGATGGAGGAAACAACTTACCCACATAGAAGAGCAAAGATAAGAATTACATTGACTTCTCTTCAGAAATGAAGCAAGTAAGAATAGAGTGGAATGAAAAAATAAAACCACTGACCTAGAATTCTATACCCTGTAAAATTATCCTTCAAAAGTAAAGAAGAAAGATTTTCTTAGACCAAAAATAAATATAAATATCAATATAAATAAATATATACACACACACACACACACACACACACATATATATATATATATGAATGTGTTGCGAGTAGACCTGGATTTCAAGAATTGTTAAAATAAGTTCTTCAGAGAGAAGAAAAATGATATGTCAGAATCTAAGACCTACATAAACAAAGGAAGAGCATTAGAGAATGAATAAGTAAAGATAAAATGAAAACTTATTTTATTCTTAATTGAACTAACAAATACATTTTTTTCAAAATAATAATAGCAACAAAGTATTTGATTGTGTGTGTGTGTGAAATGTGATGGATTATGTTGATTGATTTTTTACTTTGAACCAGCCTGCGTACCTGGGATAAACCATACATAAGAATAAATGTATAGTTATGTATAAGTGAAATGAATGACAGCAATGATACAAGGGATAGGAGGAGGAACTAGGAATATTTTGCTGCTATAAGGGACTTGCATTACCTATGAAAAAATACAGTGTTATTTGAAAATGGACTTGGATTAGTTGTAAATACATATTGTAAACCCTAAGATAAACACTAAAAAAAGTTTTCAAAAAGTATAATTGATATTCTAACAAAGGAAAGAAATGGGATGATATAATGTGTTAATTCAAACCACACAAAAGGCAGAGAAAGTGTGGAAGACAAAAATAAGAACAAAGAATAGAGACAATAAATAGAAAACATGGCAAATATGGTAGATAATAATCCAACTATATAATAATCACCCTAAAAGCCAGTGGTCTAAATAGACTGCTTATAAGATAGAGACTGTCAGAGTTGATGAAAAAATAAGACCCAAAGGTCAAAGTACCTGAGGCAAAAACTGATACTGCAAGAAGAAACAGATGAATCCACCATTATAGCTGGAGACTTCAACACCCCTTTATCAGAAATGGACTGACCCAGCTTCAGAAAATCAGTAAGGATAGAGTTGAACTCAACAGATTTAGCATTCAACTGGATATAATGGACATGTATAGACTACTTCATCCTATAGTAGCAAATTAAACATTCCATTCTTCTTTTGGGATTTCGACTGAGATCATATTGGACCTAGAAACCAGTAAAGAACAAATGTAATTTTAAATTAAAAACACAATGCATTTCTATTAGTATCATAACAAATTAAATACTCAGATATACCTCTAACAAAATATGTACAAAATCTATATGAGGAACACTACAAAATTCTGATGGAAAATATCAAAGAACAACAAAATAAATGGAGAGATATTCCATGGTTTTTGTAGATTTTTAAAAATCAAGTTGAGGAAGTTCCCCTCTATTCCAAGTTTGCTGAGAGTTTTTATCATGAATGAGTGGTGGATTTTGTCAAATGCTTTTCTGCATCTATTGATATTATCATGTAATTTTTCTTCTTTAGTATGTTAATGTGATGGATTACAAATACTGATTTTTGAATGTTGAACCAGTCCTGCATATCCTAAATAAATCCCATTTAGTTAGGGTATATGATTCTTTTTATACATTGCTGGATTTGATTTGTTAATATTTTGTTAAGGGTTTTGTAGCTATATTCATGAGAGATATTGGTCTGCAGTTTTCTTTTCCTGTAATATATTTGTTTAGTTTTGGTATTAAGGTAATGCTAATTCACCAGGGAACCCAACTGGGCTTATTTCTTTCTGTTTTGGAAAGTTATTCATTTTTTATTCAATTTCATTAATAGATATAGGCCTATTCAGATGGCCTTTTTCTTTTTGTGTAGTTGTGGCATCATTATATGCAAGGTCTTTTCAGCAAATGGTGCTAGAACAACTGGACAACCATAGGTAAAAAAAACAAATCTAGACATAGACATAGACCTTATACCCTAAAAGTATAACTCATAATGGATTATTGACCTAAATGTAAAATGAAAAACTATAAAACTCCTAGGAGATAGCATAAGAAAAACCTAGATGGGGTGCCTGGGTGGCTCAGTCGGTTAAATGCCCAACTCTTGATTTTGGCTCAGGTCATGAGCTCTGCACATGAGATAGTGTCCCATGTCAGGCTCTGCACTGGGCATGAAGCCTGATTAAGGTTCTCTCTCCCTCTCCCTCTGCCCCTCCCTGCCCCCACTCACACACACTCTCTCTTAAAAAAAAAAAAAAAAGGAAAAAGAAAAAACATAGGTGTGCTTGAATATAGCAATGACTTTTCAATCCAACACCAAAGGCACAATCAATGAAAAAAATAATTGTTAAACAGATTTCATGAAAATTAAAAACGTTTGTTCTGCAAAAGACAATGTCAAAAGAATGATAAGACAAGTCATTATAAACTTGCAGTTATAAAATAAACAAGTTATGGGTTTTTAACGTACAATATGGTGATTATAGTTAATAATGCTATATTGTATATTTGAAAGTTGTTGAGAGAATAGATCTTAAAAGTTCTCATCAAAAGAAAACATAATTTTGTACCTATGTATGAGGAAAAATATTAACTGGATTTGGTGATCATTTCACAATATATGCAAATATTGATTTATTATATTGTATACCTGAAACTATTATAATGATGATATATTGTCAATTATATCTCAAAAAAAGAATAAAAATGAATGGCCAAAATAGGAACACCAATGCCTGGAGAGGATGTGGAGCAATTGGAACTCTAATTCATTGCTAGTGGGAATGTAAAATATTAAAGCTTTTTGGAAGACAGCTTGGTAGTTTCTGGCAAATCCAAACATACTCTTAACTTATGACCCAGCAATCACATTCCTTGATATTCACCCAAATGAACTGAAAACTTATATCCACAAAGAAACCTGAATATGGATGGTGATAACAGTTTTATTCATAATTGTGAAAACATGAAAGCAACAAAAATGTCCTTCAGTAGGTGAGTGGATAAATCAACTGTGATACATCCAGAAAATGGAATATTATTCAGTGCTAAAAAAGATCTCAAGTCATGAAAAGACATGGAGAAAACTTAAAAGCATATTACTAAGTGAAAGAAGCCAATCTGAAAAGGCTACATACTGTTTGATTCCAACTACTTTCCTTTTGGAAAAGGACAAGCTATGGAGACTATAAAAAGATTAGCAATTACCAGAGGTTATAGGGGAGAAAGGGATGAACAGAACATAAAGATTTTTAGGGTAATAAAAGTATTCTGTACAATAATAAAATGGTGGATCGATATTCATTATACATTTGTCAAATCCATAGGATGTACAATATCACAGATGAATCCTAATTTTTAACATTTACATTTTGAATGAAGGGAGAATAAAAGCTAAAATCATGCTTTTGAAAAGAAAAAAAAAGTTGTAGCCACAGAAAGCAACATTAAAGCCTAAATATGCTGCTCTTTCTTATTTTAGAAGGAAACAGGAAAAATGATAGCTAATTCTCAACTAAGCATTGTTCTGTGAAAAGTCCAAACACTGACCAGTTCTCTTGATTGCACAGAACACAAAGGCTCTTTCAATAACCCCCTGCACAACTTAAAGATGAACTTCATGTGCCTCTCTATCTTCTATTCAAATTAAGCACCAATTACTGGTGTCAGAGGGAATTCAAGTATGAACTACACTGAAAACTGATAATGGTATATGTCTATAAGTTTTGGCCCTATTGTGAGCATCAAATGTGGGGTTTTGAGAATTTCTTACAATTAAATAGCAAGTGAAGTTTGTCAACAATATAGTTCTGAAAATTAGTTCTCAGCATCCAAAGATTATGCACATTTTTTTGTTCCGAATGAAACTTGCAAGTAGTAGAAAAGTAAGTTCTTGAGATCTAATATACGGCATAGTGATTATAGTCAACAATACTGTATTATAAATTCTAAAGTAGCTGTAAGACTAAATCTTAATTGTTCTCACTACAAAAAAAGTGATTATGTGATGTGATAAAGGTGTTAGCTAATGCTATGGTGGTAATCATATTGCAATATATAAATGTATCAAATCAACACATCATACACCTTAAGTCTGCATAATGTTATATGCCAATTACATCCCAGTTTTAAAAAGGAAAAGATAGGAAAATATATAAACATAGGCCAAATACTGAGCTGAAATGGGGGAGACAATTACCACCACCATGAACAGAAAACACTCTTAAAATGTCTGAAGCCTAAGCTGAAATGTGGCATGGCTAAACAAACAAAAATAATGAAGCCAGTCTAAAAGTGTACTCTTTGAAAGTAAAGAGACAATGTATCAGAGTGCAAGTTCTGTAATCATTAGCTATAGCCACAAACAAAAGTGTAATGTTTAAAGAAGAGAGTTGAACACAAGGATGACAGTAGCTGTACGATCTTGGAGTAGCTACATATTAGGCAACATAGTGCTTTTTACACATGAAATTCTATTTTATATACAAGTGCTTGAAATATACAGGTATTGTCTTTATTGAAATAAATTGCCCTCAGGACTCACCACAGAAAGAAAAACTGCGGTAACATCCTATGGTCAGATCAATGATGCATTGAGATCAAAGTGCAGAGAAAAATTCTTAGGTCTTTCTTGAGTTTGATGTAAGAGACTTGAATGGCAAAATAATTAGTTGCTGAGAAAGCAGATTTTATGGTCTGCGTTGGCAGTTCCAAACCCAGAACATGTACCAATCTAATTAGTTACTTACTCTTTAATATCTACTATATTCTCAAAATTCACACCAATCTTGTCAAGCTATCCATTAACAGGTGATTTTTCTCCCTCATAGTCACCTGCCTTAGTCTTTGTAAGATGTTCTCAAAATCCAAAACTCAAACACTTGCAAGGAAACTAAGATTTTTAATGACGGGAGTTGGGGGTGGAGTGGGGGATTGTTTCAAGTGGATTCCATAAAGGATAACAACAGTAATAAGATAATAACAATGATGGAGATGGACTCTAAACTTTAAAAGTCTCCAACAAGAGTTGAATGACTAAGAACAGTCTTGATTTCATTCTAATTTGTAATTTCCCAAGGACCCTTAGAGTTCTTTAAGATGGAACTTCTTCTGGAACACAATATTGATTAATCACTTCCATTGCCTTCCTGACCAAAGCAAAATTTCCAAGAGTGATTACTCTCAACTTACAGTTTCAATTGTACTATAGAAAGGGAAAGCATTCTTTGCCTCCTGTTTTAAACTTTTGTGAGAAACTATTGTGAGCCACTGAATAAGATCTTTGATATACCTTCAAGTAAGCTGCTTATTAAATATGGAAGAAGGGAAGATCCATGAGCACCTGGGAGTTTGTACATTTGTTTCCTTGAAGTCTTCCAGTAACAGCGACAGGGCACCTGGCATTTCCCATAATTGCAGAATACTGAAACAGAATTTCAGGCCTAAGTAACTTTAGTTTTCTTTACACTGGACCTTCTCCTTAGTCTTTCCTTGTCTTTTGTAACCTTCACCAGTTATTTTATACGATGCATTTCAATTTGGGCTGTCTAATGCACCCCCCATATTAGTTTCA
This sequence comes from Ursus maritimus, assembly GCF_017311325.1. Taxonomy (NCBI): domain Eukaryota; kingdom Metazoa; phylum Chordata; class Mammalia; order Carnivora; family Ursidae; genus Ursus; species Ursus maritimus. The sequence continues at coordinate 5,229,964 of NW_024424786.1, forward strand.
GGTTATGCATTGTTGGCAGGAATACCACAAAAATTATGTTGTGGGGCGCCTGGGTGGCACAGCGGTTAAGCGTCTGCCTTCGGCTCAGGGCGTGATCCCGGCGTTATGGGATCGAGCCCCACATCAGGCTCCTCTGCTGTGAGCCTGCTTCTTCCTCTCCCGCTCCCCCTGCTTGTGTTCCCTCTCTCGCTGGCTGTCTCTGTCTCTGTCGAATAAATAAATAAAAATCTTTAAAAAAAAAAAAATTATGTTGTGACTTCAGTATCAAAAGGTACATGATATTGACTTAACCTTATTACTCATTTAATTACTTGGTTAAGATAGTGTCTGCCACATTCTTTCACAGTAAAGTTACTATTTTACCTTTTATAAATGGTAAATATCTTGGGAGAAGATACTTCGAGACTATGTAGATATCCTGCTTCCTATCAAAAATTTTGGCCACTAAATTTAGCATCCATTGATGATTTTTGCTTCAAACAATTATTACTGTGATGGTTGCCAAATGGTGTTTTACTAATTCTGTCATTCCTTCTGCACTTACTAGTTGAAATTACTAAAGCTCTAAAAAAGAGCTTTCCCTAACCCCAAGTAATTTGTTTATTCATTTATTCATGTCAGGATGAACTTGTAGATTCTTATTTTATTCTATGAATTAAAATTCATTATTTTTTATTACATATTATATAGTTATTTATTATTATATATATTTATATCATACAATATACAATATTATATATATTTATCATTATTTATTTGTTACATTATCCCAGATTTGACCAATAAAAGCATCTCTAACATTGTTCCTGTGTCCTTTATTTTTTTAAAAAAGCTTATTTATTTATTTATTTATTTGAGAGAGAGAGAGAAAGCACATGAACAAGGGGAGGGGTAGAGAGAGAGAGAGAGAGAGAGAGAGAAAATCCCAAGCATGCTCCACACCCAGCACAGAGTGAAGGTAGGGCTTGACCTCACAACCCTGAGTTCATGACCTGAGCTGAAACCAAGAGTCGGATGCTTAACCCACTGAGTCACCCAGTCACCCCCCCCAACATTTTTTTAAAAGATTTATTTATGAGAGAGAGAGAGAATGAGGAGGGGGAGGGCAGAGGAAGAGAGAAAGAGAGAAAGAGAGAATCCTCAAGCAGGCTCCCTGGTGGTGGGAAGCCCAACACGGGGCTCAATCCCTGGACCCTGAGATCATGACCTGAGCTGAAATCAAGAGCTGGCTGTTTAACCAACTGAGCCACAAGGTGCCCCTCCCCGCCCCCGACATTTTTTTAAGACTGAGTTAGGCAATACATTTATTTAGACATACATACATTTATATCTATAGAGAGATAGAAATGGATATGGATATAGATGCAGGGTGTGTGTGTGTATGTACCCTATAGCTCATGAGTCCATGTTTACCTCCAATTCCAATCTAACATTTCAGAGGAATTTTTCTAACTTTTGCCCTGACTTTATTTGTAACTTTCTTTTCCCGAAACAAAAACCTAGCATTCATTATCCACAATCTATTTATTTGCTCACTCCTATGATGTACATAAATTTGTGTCAGAATTGCCAACCCAAACCAGTTTGAAAAACCTCCTACTAAGTATAGTACATTTATACTTAGTTTTTGGTTCTTTTATTCTTTAGCCTTAGAACATAAGTCAAAATACTATGTCCCAAAGTTATTTTGGTTTGTTTTACTTACCCACCACCCCATGCACTTTAAATGTGATTATGCTATTTATTTGGAATACAGTTAAATTATTTTATTCTGTTTGCACCCATTTTGGTTCTCCTGGTATTGTTTGTTTGTTTAGTATGAGAAAAAGTAATGTGGTTCTAAAAGTCACAACTACAAAAAAGTATACTCAGAGAAGTGTTACCCCGCATCCCTTACCACTCTGTTCTATACTCACTAACCCTATCTTTTCTATTCAGGGTAAATTTCTAGAAGTGTTATTGCTGGGTCAAAAGAAAGAGCATGTGCTGTGCTACATTTTTAGAGTACTAAAAGAAAATAAAAACACCTCTATCTATCTAAAATTCTATATCCAGAAAAAATATCTTTCAAAGTAAAGATGAAATAAGAACTTTTTCAGACCATACACAAAGGCTGACAAAATTTATCACCAGTAGATCTGCATTACAAGAAAATGTTAAAAGAAATCCTTCAAGTGAAAGAAACTGATATTGGAGTAATCTAGATCTACACAAAGTAATGAAGAGCACCATAAATGGCAATTACATGGGCAAATGTTTCTCAGAATTGTCTTATTATTTAAATATTATTCAAAGACAATTTATTATTTAAAGCAAAAATAATATCTATGTATTATAGGATATAAAAATAAGTAGAAATAGAGTGTATAACAACAGGATAAAATCTGGAAGTCAATAAATGGGAATAAATTGTAAATTTTTTGTACTACAGTGTGAAGTAGTATGATATTTCTGAAAGGTAGACAATAAGCTAAAAATGTATACTACTAAACTCTAAAGCCTCGCTAAAATAATGGAACAGAAGGTCATAACTAATAAGCCAAAGAAGAAGATAAATGAAATTATAAAAAATAATAAAAGAAGGCAGTAGAAAGGAGAAAAGTAACAAATAAAGACCATCAGATTAGTTAAAAAGCAAAACCCAATTATGTTTTGCCAATGAGACACCCACTTAAAATGTAGAGATAGACACAAAGAGATTAAGAGTAAAAGAATGGAAAAATATATGCCATGATAATGCTTTATTAATAAAAACAAGAGAGTTTAGAGCAAAGACCATTAGCAGGGATAAAGAGGACGATTTCATAGTGACAAAGGATATGATATGGTATGATATATGATATGGTATGACATATATGATATAACATGATAAAGGAGATGAAAATCACAAATGCTTTCGAACCCAACAACAGAGGTTCAAAATGGAGCACAAACAGACTTCCAGAAAAAATAAACAAATTCACAACTGTAGTCAGAGATTTCAACACCCCTTTCTCAATAACTGATAGTTATATCTCTTCAGTAATTAATTATATCTATTCAAAGATTAAAGGGCCATCTCTATACTTGATTTTTTTAATTGTCCATCCACGTCTTCTGTTCTTTGTTCTATCAGATTTTGGCCTGTTTCACTTTTAAATTTCCAGAGTTCTTTATATATTAGGGGTATAAGCCTCTCATCATTGATATAAGTGCAAATATTTTCTCCCAATTTGTCAGTTGTCTTTTGGATTCATTTATGGTCTTTTCTGACATGTAAACATTTTTATGTATTCAAATCTTAAACTTTTTTCTTTTATGATCTCTATATTTTGAAGCATAGTTATAAAGTCTTTCCTTATACCAACGTTCAAGAGGAATTTATCTATGTTTTCTTCTAGTATATACTTTTCATGTTTTTAACCCTTAGATTGCTGATCCATTTATAGTTTATCCTTTTGTAGGGGATTAAGTAGAAATCTGTTAACTTTTTCCAAAAGGCTAGCCAGTTGTCCCAGCATCATATATTCAAAAGTTTAGTGACTTGAAATGTTAACTTCATATATACTAAATTTCTATATATACTTGGGCTTATTTGTGGACTTGTAATTCTATTCCACTGGTCTGTTTGTTCATTTGCCATTACTACATTGTTTTAACTATAAAGGCTTTATAGTTTGTTTTAATGTCTAGTAAGGCTACTCCACATACACACCCTTGTGGTTTTAAAGTATACTCCCGGCTATTTGTTTATCCATGTGAACTTTAATAGCAACTTGCCTATCCCCATTATAAAAGCTTGATAATTTGGGGAATGTGTTAAATTTATAAATGAACTTATGAAAAACTGACTTCTTCATGATGTTTAGTTATCCATCAACAGAGACTGTCTCTGCATTTGTTCAGGTATACTTTTATATATTTCAGGAACATTTTAAAGCTTTTTCATGTAAAACTTGTACATTTCTTTTCTTTCTTTTTTTTTTTTTTTAAGATTTTATTTATTTATTTGACAGAGAGAGAGACAGCCAGCGAGAGAGGGAACACAAGCAGGGGGAGTGGGAGAGGAAGAAGCAGGCTCCCAGTGGAGGAGCCTGATGTGGGGCTCAATCCCAGAACACCAGGATCATTCCCTGAGCCGAAGGCAGACGCTTAACAATTGAGCCACCCAGGCACCCCACATTTCTTTTTTTTTAAAGAATTATTTATTTATTTGAGAGAGAAAGAGAGAGCCTTGAGCAGGTGGAGGCGCAGAGGGAGAGTGAGAGAGAATCCTCAAGCAGACTCCTTGCTGAGCACAGAGAACTTCAACTCAGGACCCTAAGATCATGACCTGAGCTAAAATCACAAGGCGGCCACACAACCGAGTGGGCCACCCAGGTGCCCTTGTACATTTCTTTTTTAAGTTTATTTCTAAATATTTAATATTGTTGCTGTTACAAATGGGGTTTTCTCTACTATCCATTATATCCTCTAACTGATTATGTTATTATATATAAAAGCTATTAATCACTGAATATTAATTTTATCACCTAATAACTTATTTAATTCTTTTATTGTTTAAGTTGGTTTCATCATTGATTCTCTAAGGCATTTCCAGGTATACTATCATATCATCTGCAAATGCAGTTGATTTTACTTCCTTTTTACCAATTCTAATGGCTCTAATTCATTTCTCTTATCTAATTACATTGGCTAATACCTCTAGAACAACATTGAATATAGTGGTAATAGACATCTTGGCCTTGTTCCCAATCTTAGTGGAAATAATGATAAAATTAATATTCAGGACTCCTACAACTCAATAACAAAAAGACAAACAGACCAATTTAAAAATGGGGGAAGGATATGAATAGACATTTCTCCAAAGACCTACAAATAGCCAAAAATCATGTGAAAAGATGCTCAAGATCTTTAGTCATTAGGGAAATGCAAATCAAAACCACAATGAGATATCACTTCACATTAGAATGGCTATAGTTAAAAGTGAAAAGAAAAGAAAGAAAAGAAAAGAAAAAAGAAAAAGAGAAAAGAAAAGAACAGGTATTTGCCAGGATGTGGAGAAACTGAAACTCTCATATATTGCTGGTGGAAAGAGAAACTGGTGTAGCCACTGTGGAAAACAGTTCGGAATATCCTCAAAAGGCTACACATGGAATGACCCAACAATTACATTACTTGGTATGTACCCAAAACAATGGAAAACAAGGACTCAAAAACAGATACTCAAATGCCAATATTCATTGCACCTTTCTTCACAATAATCACAAAGTAGAAATAACAACAAATCAAGTGTCCATTAACAGATGAATGTAAATGGATAAACAAAATGCAATACACACACACACAGAAGAATATACATTATTTATTCAGCCATAAAAGGAATGAAGTTCTGCTACAGGCTACACATGGACAAACCTCAAAAACATCATGCTAGGTAAAATAAGTCCTACACAAAAGGACTTTTGTGTCCTTTTATTAAATTATATGATTCTATTTATATATAATATATAGGATAGGTAAATTTACAGAGACAGAAAGTAGACTAGGGGTTCCTAGGGGTTAGGAGGAGGGGAAAATGGTAGGTTATTGTCTAATGATTACAAAGTTTCTGTTTGGAGTGATGAAAAGGTTTTGGAAATAGTGGTGATGGTTGTACAAAACTGTGAATGTTATTAATGCCACTGAATTGTATGCTTAAAAATGGTTAAAATGCAAATTTCACGTTACATATATTCTACCATGGTAAAAATAAAGAATCTGCCCATTTCTATTGAGTATTTTTATCAAAAATGGGTATTAGCTTGTGTTAAAGGCTTTTTCAGCATCTATGGAGATAATCCCACTACTTTTTTTTCTTATATCCATTAATACGGTATATTTTATTGAGGAATTTCTTTTTTTTTTAAGATTTTTATTTTATTTGTCAGAGGGAGAGCACAAGCAGGGGGAGTGGCAGGCAGAGGGAGAAGCAGGCTCCCCACTGAGCAAGAAGCCAGATACAGGACTCAATCCCAGGACTCTGGGATTATGAACTGAGCCAAAGGCAGATGCTTAACCAACTGAGCCACCCAGGCGCCCCTATTGATGAATTTCTAATATCAAACCAAGCCTGCATTCCTAGCATTATTCCCACTTGGTCATGATGTAATCTGTGGTGTTTGATTACATTTGTTAATGTTTTATTTTGTGTTTTTTCATCAATATTTATAATGAAATTGGTTTGTAATTTACTTTATGGTATATTTTATCAGTGTAGATATAATATTATATTTACCTCATTAAAACAATCAGGAAGTTTTCCTCCATTTTCAATGCTCTGGAATGATTTACAGAGCATTGGGACTATCTGGTGTTTGAAGATTTGGTAGAATTCCCCTGTGAAACCTTCTAGGCCTAGTACATTTTATAAGGTATTTCCTTGCTAACTTTATTTCTTCTATGGAAATCAATCTCTTTAAGAATCTCTATCTTCAAAGGAGTCAGTTTTGGTTATTTGTCTTTTCCTGGGAAATTATCCATATTACCAGATTTTCAAATTTATTTGCACACAAGTCTTTCAATTTTTATAATTTCTTCCATTTTAGTTGTCATTTGCCCTTGTCACTTGATAGTTTGTGTATTTATGCTTTTACTTCTTTTCTTGATTAATTTAGCTAGTGGTTTGCATTTTTTATTTTCCTTAAATAATATTTTGATTTATTAGATCAATTCTTTTTTAATTATCTACCACATTAATTTCTGCTTTTATCTTTATTATTTCTTTCTTCATGCTTTCTTTTTCTTATGGTTGGTGTTTTTTTCAAGCTTTTTTAAGGTTAGAATTGAACTCATTTTCATTCTTTGATTTTTATTGATAAAATGAATTACATTGATAAATTGAATTGGTCACCACTTTAATTGTATTCCATAGATTCCAAAATGTAGTGTTTTGTTTAGAAATTTTTTTCAAAAATTCTGTAACATTCCTATTGTATTTCCCCTTTTGACCAAGAGTTGTTTAACTGAAGTTTTTTCTTTTTTAAATTTCCAGGTTTAAGGGTCATTGATTCAAAATTTTGTTAATGATCTAAGTTTCTGTATTTCCCTCACTTAAGATCACAAATCTCTCCCATTGTAAAAACTACATAAATTATAAAGACCTTTCTAGAATAATTTTTAAAATATAGAAACCAAAAAAGGGGGGGGGGAGGAGGAGTTGTTCACCTATACACTTCACAAATAATAAATCCATCAATAATTACTATTTCTAAACACTTCCAGCTTCTCTACTACAAATTCCCTTTACTACACTGAATGTGACCACTAACTAAAATATAACTGCACAAATAAACTGCCTCAAAACATACAAAGTGTACACAGACTACTGCATCATTGGAATTTAAAAGGTTATTCTTTCTTTATGAACTAAAGCAATTTCACAATCTTTAACAAAACATGTAATTTGCTCATTATTTGAAACCAATCAATATTTTATATAATTATTGTTTTAGATGTGGGTAAATAGGCAATCTGATTTTAAATCTTGATGGTAAACATTTCTAGAGAATATTGCTATAAGCTATAAATCAAAAATGCCATTTAATAAGCGAAATACATTGGATCAAACTAAGTTCCCATACACATTCAAAAGAATTTCTAGGAACTTTGTTTTATTTCCTGTCCTCTAAAGACAATTTCAGTCTCTCCAGCACAGTGTTATTTTGAGAAGCAAAGTCCCCGAAGAAGATGCTACCTTTGAGATACACAAAAATGACACTCATATCTTAATGATCAAATGCCTTTTTATGGCTCAGGTCAAAATGTTACTTGTAAATATTAGACAGATGTACTGGATTATACTTTCCCATCAAGAATTAAAGAGGCAGAATTTCTGATTATGAAGGCATATCAAAACTAGTTCACAAATTTCCCTCTACCAATTGCTAATTAAATGAGCAAAACTAACTAAAAATCAGCAAAAAACTTCACTAATAGCACTAAACAAGAAAAGCAAAATAATGAACTGTGATAAGCCTTAAAACCTGGAAACCAAGGAAAGAAACAAAGATGATGTGGATGAGTCAACAAAATGATAAGAATTATCAATAATATTCCCAAATCTGGAGGGAAGCCAACTGAATGAGTTTTGTTATTTTTTTCATCTTCAGCCTGAAGTGTAGTAGAAAAGAAAACTAGGAAGAAATAGTTTATAGGAAAAGTAAACAAGAGTGCTATTTTTGTCTGACAGATACTCAGATTCTAAGTTGACACAACAAATTTGGGTTATGGCCCAAAAAGTATCTTCCTGAATGCATGATAATCCCTGACACCATTCCCAGTTAGGTGGACTGAACTGATAGAAGACAAGTCATGAAATCTCAGAAAAGATAGCTCAACCCAAAAATAAAAGCTACAAATGCCCTCAGCTGAGTTCTCTCCACTTCTATCTCACTATCTTCTCACCCCTGAGAAATAATTTTCTCAGACTTCCAAACAGAAAAAGCAAAGGACCAACAAAGGAGAAATACATACAAAATCTTGAAAGAGAAGAAAGCATGCCCAAAAATATTACACTGAGGAAAGATATCATTGACAAATGAAGATGGAAGGCAGGTGGACTAAACTGTCATAGACCATTGGGAATATTACACCCCTAAGTCCCCCTTGGGGTTGGTAAAAAGCTTCTCAAAAATGAAATGCAACATGAAGAGGGAAAGTGAGATGAAGTAGGAAAAAACAAAAGTTGTGGTAAAAGAAACCCTAAACAACTACAGGAATGATGGTTACAAAACAAAATATAAATGTTATAAACCTAGACAATGAGAAAGCAGTAAAATAACAAACAAAAAATCAGAAGTGGGTGGTGAATATTTGGGAAAAAATGTCAAAGTATATAATGCCTTTGTCTTTCTAATCAAGAAGTCAACTGTTTCTTTTAAAAATAAATATGTAGCTTTTAAAAAGAAAACATAATGAAAAAACCTCTTAATTTTTTATAATGCCTCTTCCCCCCCCCCTTTTTAAACCTTAAGGGGAATCTTTTAGCAAATATTATCTCAAATGCTAAAAATAAACATTTATTTGGGATTCAGCAACTCCTTCAGTTCCATTTCAGTTTCTAGTCTATTAGAATCAAGTAAAATACAATGCATCCATTTCTATTTACAATGGCATCTATTATATAACCCCATTTTTACAAAAGTCTTTCTATCTATCCATTCATCCTACTACCACCCATTCATCTATTTGTATAAATGTATAATATTAACATTTAATATTAACTATAGTAATTTCTGTGGTATTAATCTTTCTACTTTTTATTTTTGTATTTTCCTACTTTGAATTCTTCCTCAAAAGGATATATTTTTAATAAAAACACTAGGATTATTTTTCTTTAAAAACAAACTGAAGTAAATATGCCAAGAAATTAACCATGTTTAATTCTAGGTGTTAAGAATATCAATGATTATTCTCTTCTTTGCATTTTTATGAATTCACTTAATGTTAAAGATTATTTATTTTAGAGAGAGAGAGTGTGAGCAGGGGGAGGGGCATAAGGAAAGGGAGAGAATCCTCAGGCAGACTCCCCACTGAGGATGGAGCCCAATGCCAGGCTCAGTTCCAGGACCCTGAGATCATGACCTGAGTTGAAATCAGGAGTTGGAGGCTTAACCAACTGAATTTATTTAATTTAAAAACAACAACAACAATAAGATTAAAGGTGCTGTATTCATCATGTTGCCTAAAACTGAGGTTAATCCTTAGTACATAAAGTGATACCACAAAGGTCACAATTAGACTTCTTTATTCTTAAGTATTTTTAGACAGCTAACCCATAGACAACAGGAAAAATCTCAACTCAGTCATTGCCCCCTGGTCCATTATTAGACTTTTCAGTTCTCAGTGACAAATTACCAGTCCCTATTCTTGTGGTATGGAAATGTAATAAAAAGGGCATTGGAAAGCTGTACCTCTTACTTATACAATTTTCCTATTACTTCAGGGAAAAAAAAAGGAAAAGAAAGAATAAAACTAATCAACACAGAGTGGCAAAATATTGAAAATTGTAGAATCTAAGTAATGGGTACATGAAGGTTCATAATAACATTATTTTCATCTTTTCGTATGTTTAATTTTTTTCTAATACATTTTCTCAAATCTCCTTTATATTTCATAAAGTAAGGATCCTTTGCAATTCATAAGTTCATCTTTAGAACAAAACACCTCTTCCTTTGGAAAGTTAAGCCAACTGATCATTAAAATCTTATTGTGAATTATTGTAATCAAATAATTAGATCTTTTTCTTCCTATCACCTAAGATCACTTGTACAAAGGGCCTTTTTTATGGGGGGAAGAGGGAAGAATCATTTTACTTTATGGGACATTTCAAGAAAAGGCAGTCAGAGACAGGAATAGGTGGGGAGGAGGGGTAGCAACCAACACAAGGATACCAAGTATGTATTTTGCTTTCTTTGAAAATTTGCCCAGTTTTTTGTTATCACTTGAAATAATTTCATAGACTTAGTTTTCTTCACAGCAGTAAGTACATATTCCCTTGGACACTGTTTTACAAATGGAAAAAAATAAATGGATTTATATCATAGTTCATGCCTAGTTGTCTTCTTCTGGTAGTCCTTTGTTATATTTGTGGTATAGTGGTATATAGGTATATAGTGGTAATAATAACTAATAGTTATTGAGTATTTGATATCATAACACTCAATATAATATGCTATACCTTCAATTAAGTGCTTTATATACAAAATTCCATTAATATTTACAAAGCTCTGGGATGAGACCAGAGAAGTTAAGAAATTTCCCCAAAGTCAGATAGCTAATACATAGTAGAAATGGAATTCTAACCCAGGCAATCTGAGTCCAGAACCTGGGTTCTTAACTACTTAACTGATGTTTACCAAATCCATTTCTACTATTTTCTGTAAATGTCACTCAAAATTCTGTATGAGAGGACACAATTATTTGACTCCCCAGATTTATAAAAATATGTGTAAGTCCTCTCTCAGCAAAGTTAGAGACTCTGCCAGAGAAGGAACAAGATTATAAGCCAAAAGAACTAAGCCAGAATTATAGCCATTTAACAGACTCTGTTGTTTGGCAATCCAAAGTCACACATTTGCTCTACTAGTCTCCTTTACTAGAGTCATTGGCCATATGAACTAAATCTAGACAATGAAACATAGGAGGAGATTGCTTTGGGGTTTCTGGGGAGATTTTCTTACCTTGATTTTTTTCTAAAGAGGTACAGACGGAATAATGCTCTGCCATGTACCATCCTCTGCTCTCTCTTAGAATGTGGGCTTCCACAGCCACCTTATAATGATGAAGGGAAGGCCAGAAGAATTGCAGGGATGCAGATCAAGTCCTAACATTGTTAACCTTCTATACCCAAACCAGAAACTACCTATATATGGACTTCTTATAACATGTGAAAATTATACACCTATTTCTTTAAGCTAAGGTGGGTTGGATATTTTGTGTTTGTTTTGTTTTATTTTATTCTATTATTGACACTTGCAGCCTAAAGCATTCCTAACTGATGTAAGTTCTACTACATACTAGTTATGCCACATGAAGTATATATAACTGAGCCTCAATTTCCTCATCTGCTGCAAAGACTTAATTAGATCATATTTGAGAAACACTTTAGTTTTACACAGAGAGGGTTGCCTGGTAAAAGTTTAATCTAAGCCGTAAATGTTCTTCATGTCTAGCATCAAAGAACACTTTAGTGGAAGTCACTAAATATTAATCCTTATCACCATAGGATCCTAGCTCTAAGGCAAAACATCTAAGGGGTACTGAAAGACTATGTGCCAGAAACTGAATTTTGTCCCCCCCCAAATTCATATGTGGAGGCACTAATCCCCAATGTTATGCTATTTGGAGATGGGGCCTGTAAGAGTTAATTAGGTTGAGACAAGGTCATGAGGGTGGGGCCCTCAGGATGGGACTAATGTCTTTATAAGAAGAAACAACAGACAGCACATTCTTTCTCTCTCGGGCCCTGCCCCCACCCCCACCACGCAAGGACGCAAGAAGGTGGCTATCTGAAGCCAAGAAGACAGCGCTCAAACAGGAACTAAGTCAGCTGCCATCTCAATCTTGGACTTCCCAACCTCCAGAATTGTGAGAAATAAATTTCTTTTTCTTTTTTTTTTTTTTAATAAATTTCTGTAAGCCACCCAGTCTTTGGTATTCTGTTATTGCCTCCCAAGCTGACCAACACACTGTGTTAACAGCATCTTCCACACAGAGGCCAATAGGACAGAAAAGAGAAATTGCCCTGCTTAAGAAAGTCTGGCATCTTCTGAAGTACTTAACAAAAGGTGACTTCTTTTCATAGGCTACCTACCTTCCATTCATCTCTTGGCTTAGAGCAGTAACTGCCTCAAAGGCTCCAAATCTTCTTTGAGGCAGGGATGGAGAAAACAAATCCCACATTCATTTATCTTCCCTTCCCCCTCTGCTGAAGGAAAGGGAATGTGGAACCCCACTTTACAGGCAATTTACTTTCAGCTTACAATATAGCATGATAGTTAATCACATTGGGCTTTGAGTTATTCAACACGGTTTCAAATCTAGATTCTGTCAATTATTAACTTTGTGGCCTTGATTAAGTCAATGTTATCATTTGCAAAGTAGGATAATAATACTATCTATATCTACTAAATGAGATCATGTATAAAAAGCACTTAGCCAGTGACTGTGGTGTGACAGCAAGTACTTGAAATCATGTCACAGCTGGAAAAACATCAATGATAGGATCAATGATGAGCCATCAAGGCAAATTTTACCCAAATCTTATGAAATTGAGTCACCTCACTTCAACCACTAAGAGGAAAGATGGACTTAGGATGTTCTGATCTCTTTATCTAGTACTCCTGGCCTAGCTTATTTTTAAAATGGCAGAGAATAAAAAAAAAAAAATAAAGCAAAGAAAATATGTGGTTTATTCCAGATACCTTCCATTTAAATGAAATGTCCCAAGTGAAATCTATTACCTACCTAAGAGTTTCCAAGTTAAAAACAAATAATGTTTCAAATACCTCAATAAGACATAATTACCTAATGAGTTTATTATCTTATAAACACGACAATAATTATGACCTATGGTACAAACATAAAACAATACAATCGACTTTCTTCTCAGAAATACACACTCCATGTGATCAAAACTACACACTAGAAGACATTACTCAGAGCTCATAGCTTAGATGCCAAACGTTCTAACAAGCCTTAACTTGCACCAGCAAATGGTTGGTGACTGCTCCTGTTCCTGGTAAAAACTAAATCAAGCACAGAGATTGGGGGCCCCTGAGCGCCAACCCCAAATTTAGAGTTTGGGGGGGAAACAAAGAAGAGGGGTTAGATAGCCTAGACAGCAAAAGAAAACCTGAGGGAGAAAACAACATGTTTTAACCAAACAACTTGGGCATGGATGAACATAAAAAATACAAACCACTCTCATAAAGGCACACATCCTAAATGACAGAAAATTCTCTGTATTATCAAGTAAAGCTAGAATGCAGGCCTACATCTCATCAGGTAAAGAAAATTCAGAAAAAAACTAGAAACCCAAACAGAAAACAAGAGTCGACGGAGACTTCATGCTCTTGTTCTCCTATGTACAGGTTTGATGGGTAAATGATGAGTCAATTCCATGCAGGGAAAAGAAAGCACAGGAAAACTAATGGGAACTAAGCCCACTCAAAAGCCCGTGTGAATGTCTTTTTTCTTCTCTTAATAACTTCTATCTACAATGAAACTTCAGAACTCCTGATTCTTGCACTAGAATGCTGCAGTTTCTACATGACCATTCTTTCACCATGAAAGATTTAATTTATATCAGTGACAGTGAAAATGTCCCACTATTAAAATACCACAGTTGACACACCCTAAATGTCACAAAGGGAATTAGAGAAAAACAAGTCCAAAGGACAAACAATGGATACTGTAAACTGAGAGAGACCTAAAGTCATTTAAAACTTGCTTTTACATTTTTTTCAAACCTTTATATGACCTTATTTTAACTCACACAAAGCAAAATAATATAATAAATTTTGAGAAATTTAAGGTAAAGCACTAATTCCTCTTTCTCCAGTTTTTGATTATCTTTTGAAAATAAGGTTATTTAGTGACTTACTTTTTTAAATTTATTTTTTAATCATGCCTTACTTTTATATGATTATTTCTGAAGAGTTTGGCTATGACGGCTACAGTCCTTCATATGTCAAATATTATAGCATGTATTTGAACTTCACCTTCATAATTGCAATGTTGCTTACTAAATATGTTTAATAGGTGTTTCTTGCCTAACTGCAAAAATATCATGCCCTGGGCTCCTCAGAGAACCAGATAAAAACGTGCATTTTTAAAATAATAGCATTTTAAATAAGATATGCTATGTCTATCTGCTGAAAGTTGCTTACAAATTGCACAATTTAAGTATTGTAGAATAAAAGACATTCCAACCTAATTTCACATTTTTATTTCATTTAGTTCTTGAAAACCAGTCAATTTTTTCTTAAATTTATGAAGATAAAAATGCCAGAGTAATGAAATTCTATACTGATGAGGTATACTACCTCTTGAAAAATCTACATTCTGATGCCATATTCAGATTTTTCCTAAGATAAATTAAATCAGAACAGGGTGAAGACAATTTCAAAAGGACCTAAAGCTTCAGTCCACCCACATTGTTTGGATACATTATTTTTCGATGTGAAAGCAAACAACAAAACCTATCAAGAAGGAAGTGACTTGATAAAAAAAAAAAAAAGAGCAGTTTGTTTCTGAATCCTTGACTCCAGTATTCTTATTGGCCACACTATGGACATGTGTCTATGTTTTACGTGTTTGTCTAAGCGTTAGAGAGTTCTTTGAGATGTCAGTTTTGTCAAAAATGCAGATAAAGTAACTTTGATGCCAAAAATGGTATCAAATTAGTTTTCCCCACAAAAATTTTGGATTTGGTCCTTGATTTATCAAAAACAGAGACCTTTGTGAAAGGAGAAGCACTCAAATTGGTTAGCCCACCAAAATACTAAAATAAAATAGAAAGTTATGATACTTTATTTGAGCTGATTTTTTTTATAGGAACCGTATGTATGACTTTCACTTTCTAGAAAGTGGTTTTCTCTTGAACACACATCAGAACCATTCATCATAATATAATTGCAAGTTGTCAGTCAGGGCCGCACCCTTCGCTTTGTGGCAAACCGCCAACACATCTGTCAGAAGCACTCATAAGCTTCCGTGTGTTATTGTAATCCTCTACAAAGAGAACAAGCCCATTCACCGATTTCACATTTTCCAAACGAAACAATGACTTGCTGAAAACCCAATCCAAATGAAATTGTTGTGTTTCCCTATAGACCATGAGTTACTTTTTCACCAAGTGACTGATCACACCAGTAGTTAAAGGGAATCATTTATGTTACATACAAGTGATCTCTTTATGTACTGATACGCATTTTTTAAAAACAAGAGAGGTATCTGCATTGTATGATTATGTGTATGAATACAAAACATGCATATATTTATAATTGCTATAAGAAAGAATGAAATAGCATACTATGTCAATAAATTCCTTTTCCTTAACTGTAGTCCTTCAGTCATACAAACACTACATAGCGACAGAAACCAAACCCATTTCTAGTAAGAACAAAATGTACTCTGGTATTAGAGCAGGTCGGTTCAATTACCATTGATTTAAATCATCCCTACAATCTGAAAGAATCAACTCTCAACAGAGTGGCATAGTGGAAAGAGGATGAAATTTCTTGTAGCTACCATGCAGCAGGAGCTAAATACAGAGAGCTTTTTATTCATTCTATCTGATCTGCCAAGGAAGTTTCCAAGTATCAGGAGAAGTAAACTCTAAAAACTTTAACACCAACAGAATAAACCTCTTGTAAAAAAAAAAAAAATTAGATCCAAGGTGCCAAACGTTCACAAGTCATAACTTTTCAAATTGCTTTCGGTTGTATATATGTGTTCCATTGCCAGCTTGCCTGCCTGCTTTCTCTCTCCATGTAACAGAGACCAGAACTACTATGTCAAAGAAGCCTTTTTATGTTTATTTATCTGCAGATTTAAATGAAAAACACATGACTTACTAGTATCAAAGTTATAAGGATTGTTTTCCTATAAGATGGAGCAATTTTCTCATGCACACATATTTATTTATATTTATTAAATATATTGATATATGATTTTTTCCTACTGTGTTTCTCAGAAACAAACTCCAAACTCAGCAAAACTTTACCAGCTCTCAAGTCATCAATAAAATATATATTTAATAGATAAAACACGTTATAGTTACCACAAGTGGTAACTATAACAAACATAGAGATTCCATATTAATATCTGTTAATATTATACTGAAGTCAGACAAGTGAATTTTAATACTTTATCTTATTTAACCTTCATTTAATATGTTATTTAACGGTATCAAGTAAGTGATAATAACATCCCAATATTACAAAGGATTCAAAGGGTAACTTTACTAAAGTCATACAACAACAAAAATTCCTACCTCTAGATTCAAAAAAATTCATGATATTATCATGCGTATTTTTACTGAATTATATGCACATGCAAATGTAAACAGTAATATACATATGTTTTATATATATATAACACACACACACATATATATGCTTTTTACCACCAATATGCTCATTTACTTAGAGAGACTTTTCAATTAATTGCTTCAGTTTAGTAATATTTTATGAAAGGAAAAACTTGGTGGGAAGTGAAAGCAAGAAATGCAACTCACTGAATCTATCATCCTTAGGCACCATAAAGCTTACCCTATGCTAGATAAAAAGTTTGAATTTGTAATATTAATTTGTAATTAAGTAGCAGAAATTGTTTTAAAATAATTGTAAGTTATTCACTTAATGAAAAAAACCAATTCTTAAAATAATGTATATAATTAATCTCTGAACCCTTCATACATTTAAAAGATGTGGAAACTATTCCAGCTAAAGACCATAATGTTAGGGTATCACTAACTCTCTTAAGAAAAAATAAACAGTTAAAAGGATACATTTCTATAGTAAGAACTTTTGATCCTGAGCAAGGTTTTCAAGTCTTTCTGTAATTTTTAAAAATATATAAATAATTCATTATTGTTGAATCTCTTTTTATTATTACTTAGATGAGAGCAAAAAAAGAAAAAAGTATGAATTCGGGGGTTATTTAAAGAAAAACCAGACTGAATAAAAATTGTCAAAACACAACTACATCAAAAAACTATATATTTTAGTAATTCATTAACTATCTTATCTGCTATGAAAATTAAGGGTATTTTTAAGCCACCTTCCTAAAATTAATGCTTTCTCTACTTGAAGTCTGATTATATACAAACACATATATTTGCCTAATATTTTGGCAAGATAACAATATACCTCTTTAAATCACCCATATTAAATATGGTGGAATCAAAATTTATTTGCTGTTTTTTTTAGCATACACACACACATATATATCTGTATACACACACAAAAGCCTATGAAATATATATGTATCTTTATATACAACTTTGCTGAGGGCCAACACCAAATATAAAAATAAAAACTCCTACTTCAATACCACTCAGTTCATATCAATTGAATGGCAATATCCAAACGAAATTTCAGGTAACAAATGATCCAATGGTATTCATGCAAGAAACAGGCAATTTTTATTATCTATAAACAATTCATAAACAAGAAAATGTGGCAACATACTTTTTAAAAATATTTGAATAAAAATATTAAAATAGAAATATAATACTAGAAACATCGTTTGGAATTTTTGAATGATTTTATAACAAAAAGTAGATGATTTCAGATATGTTGCACAATAGAGTTGCCCAAAATCATTGTGATTAAGAGGTGAAATGATTAAGAGGTAAAAAGATAGTTTATTAAAAGATGATTTCCTTCAAACTATAATTTACAAAAAGAATCATAAACATACAACACTAACATAAAAGACCCTTTCTAAAAATACTAATTTCTGTGGCTTTAATTTTATTTCCAATTTCCAATGAAGCTACTAAAACTTATTTTAAGTTTTTTTTAAATTTTGATTTTATGCTGTTAAGCACTACTAGCAAAATAAATCCCTCAAGTATATGAAAGAAGCAAACCTGTATTTATAACAAGAATGATTATATTTGCCATATTTTCTAGTATTGTTTTGTAATGCTTAAAAAGAAACTTCATTTAATGGTAATAATATTCTATAATTTCATTCACTTGACAAAAAAGTTCTCTAGATCCATGTAATTCTCCTTTAAACAGCTATGGTTTAAATAACTAAAATATTCCAATATTTTGAAAGAAAGATAAAGTTTGCTGAAAAATATAAAAGATGACCAAGTTCAGAATGTAATTATACAGTTTATAATGCTGATATTTAAATAATGTGCTTACATTTAATAATGAGATGGAATGCCTTTTTCTTCTTAGGTTAATATTGAGCAAAAAAGAAGTGTTATTCTCAACCCTAAAATGTTAACTCCAATTACCTAAGACTACAGATACTCTCTCTCAAGTCTACCAAATTGCCTCTGGTATCTATTGTAGTAGAGAACTGGGTGTTCATGTTAATCAAATAATCTAATTAACAGAGTTACTATATTTATAGTACATGTGTTATTAATTTTCATAGAATCTAGGTTATTTTCTACTGAATGTAATTTAGTTTTTATTGCTTCAGGAATTATCTCATAATTTGCAAATGTCATTGTCAAATCAATAGGCAAAAATATCTGCTAAAAGTGCTCTGATAGAATACAAATAAAACTAGTTTTAACTATATATAGATATAGAAATATTTTCAAACTTACACACTTTAAAGAAGAAGTTTTAGTTTTCTTCCACTCTTTATTTTATAGTCTTCTTCTTTATTCATGCTTCCATTACAAAACTTACTAATTTTTATTACTACAACTCATCCAACAGATATTTACTGATCACTTCCTATGTCCCAGGCAACATGCTAGATTCTAGGTAGTAAAAGGTAAATTAAACAAATAAGTTGCCTACCTTGGCTGAGCTTCAGTTTAGTAGGAAATACAGGCACATGACAAGGTAAATAGAGAAGTGTGTTAGAAGTGCTATGGTAGGGAAGTACAGTTACTACCGAGTCCATGGTATCAATCTGCCCCTGCGTCCATATCAAACTTATGCCCTGCTGCTTCCCTTGTAAGCCTCTTCTGGTCAAGCTGTATTTTATTCCAATTTTTGTCCCATGTGCCTATCACTGTGCTCATTTAATTTGTTGAAGATTTTAAATTATTTTTAAATAATGATAAAACATGGCCTAAACTCTAAACACCTTCTTACCTCTTCATATCTGTGACTATTAGCACATATTTAATGTACATAAAAAAGCACACAGCACATACTTCCATTCTCAACTATAATTTGTTATATGGAACAGATTATTTCAAGGTTTGTTTGGAAGGGTAGGGGCTAATTGGACCATAGATAAACCATACATTCCAGTTTTCTTTCATTAAATATGAGAAACAAAATCAATGACATTAAAATCTTAATGAATGCGACTACAACAAATATAACACTAACTGGCCAGGTTTTTTATTTTTATTTTTTTGTATCAAACTGATAGAAATAAAATATTGTGAAAAAAAATCATTCAAGAAGAAATTTAAAAATAAAAAAATGTCTAAGGTGTTCTTCAACTTTCCAGTACCTGGCATTGTACCTGACATACAACAGGAATTCAATAAATGTCTGTGAATGAATGAATGAATGAATGAATGAACAAGCAATCCACCCAGTTTTGTATACATGCCATCACGCTGTATCACATGATAATCACAAAGACTCAGTGATACCTCTGAGACGTTGTCTGATCCTAAATCAATAAAAACTCATTCAATTATATTACCTATACTGATCTGCTATGGTAAGAAAATTACCTGAAATTTGGGGAACACTTTCAATAGGTATGAAAAATAATGAGTTTTTGGATGAAACTTCAATAAATAATATTCATTTGCTTGTATTTTCCATTCTTTGATTTTCCCAAATAACAAAAATTTTGGTGTAGAACAAATAATGTTATAAATCATTTTCTGTTATATGCCTTATAAAATGGCAAGATGGAGGCACCCGAGTGGCTCAGTTCACTGAGTGTCCAACTCTTGTTTTTGGCTCAGGCTGTGATCTCAGGGTCTGATTCCATGCTCAGTGGGGAGTCTGCTTGAGGATTCCCTCCCTCTCCCTCTGTCCTTGCTCCTGCTCTCTCTCTCTCTAAGATAAATAAATATATCTTTCTAAAAAATGAAATAAAAAAAGTAAAATGGCAAGATGTATTATTCCAAGATAAAAGTACTCACAAATTTAAGAAACTGAGCTTCTTGAAACATAGCTTAATTTAATAGGTTTTCTTTTTTTTTTTTTTTAAGTAAAATGAATGTTTAGTCACTGTGCTTCTGAAGAGGGTTTCCTTCTCTAACATGAAAACATCTTTTACAGAGCCCACTGTAATTATCAGAATAAGGCACTGGAGAAAAGTATTCTCAATGTGTACTGGAATCAGCGCAACTCAGCCTTGTGGCTAAGCAATGACAACAAAAGTCTGATGATGCTTTGTGAACAGTCAGTGACTTCCCAATAGACACAACTAACAGCAAGAGCTTGTTAGTAAACGCCAAGGACAGGAATACCCCAGGACAACTCTATGAACCAAACTGCAGGTCAAATTGCCTTACTAAGATATTCCTATCTCTAATAGGATGATCAATATGTTCCATAGGGGATTAATGGGCTACATGAATTGTTATGTATAGTGCTGTCTTGTAAAATGGAAATGTTAGCAGGCATATTCTGAGAAATTACCAAGTGCTTTTGCCATACTCATCCTATCCTGTGCTTTGTCCCTATTTTCCATCTTTCAATTATTTCAACTTCATACTCATGAGTGTCATATAAAGAATACAAAAGAAAAATGTTAATATCTATTAAATCGTGGCTGCAGAAATTTGGATGTCTATTCTATTATCTTCTGTATGTGTCACTTACTTCATAATTTAGATTTTTTAATTAAACTTTAATCAAGACAAAAAAATAGTGGGCTAGATGCAGTGAGAGAACATAGTGGAAGGGAAGGAAAAATAAAATAAGATAAAAACAGAGGAGGCAAACCATAAGAGACTCTTAACTATAGCAAGTATTGATAATTTTTGCAGCTACATGATGGGTGTATAAGGGGTCCTTATATTCTCTGCTTTGTGTAATTTTGGAAATTTTTTATAATAAAGGGTGTTTTTTTTTTAAGATTTTATTTATTTATGTGGCAGAGATACAGACAGACAGGGAGAGAGGGAACACAAGCAGGGGGAGTGGGAGAGGAAGAAGCAGGCTCATAGCGGAGGAGCCTGATGTGGGGCTCGATCCCAGAACGCCGGGATCACGCCCTGAGCTGAAGGCAGACGCTTAACCGCTGTGCCACCCAGGCGCCCCAAGGGTTTTTCTTTTATAAAAAAATGATTGTTATGAAAAATAAGAAAAGAAAAATCAAAATTTGAGTTTTTCAAGCAACATGAAAACAAAAATAAACTTGTTGCTATTATTAATATGATCATGTAGCTGACTCTGAAATGTAAACTTGTTAATCTGATGAAATAAATCACTCAAGAGCAGATTATCTGATTAAGAATTTAGAGGTAAAGGGACATGCTAAAGTGTGCTAGACCATCTCTTTCAATTTCTCCTCCTTTAATAACTCCTCCTCTCTCCCCCTTCCCCCCCTTTCTCTCTCTCTCTCTCACACACACACACACACACACACATACACACACACTCTCTCTCTCCTAAACTGACTATTCCCATCCTAAAAGAACTACCTCACCTTGAAGACAAACTAACAATGGTCAAATAAAGCATAGGCTAATGAGCTTACCCAATCCTAATCAGGTGAGCTTGTGATGCAAGATAGTTTAAACAGAGGGTCCCATTACACCCAACTATTCCACCTGGACATCACACTTGTAAAATGGCAACATGGAAGAATAGAAAGAACACCCAAGTAGGTATGAAGTAACCTAAATTTTTACTTCAGCTTCCTAATAACTAGCCACTTAACATATTAATCATTAATTTCCTCACTTCTAAAATAGAGTAAGAATAATGTCTGCTCTCCTTTCCACTCAAAATTTCTATTAGACTCAAATAACATGCGAAAGCTCTTCATGAACTGTAAACTACAGTACTATGTTCAGTTAGAGCATCATTAAACTAACAAGCTAAGACCCACAGAATTCCTGGTGCATCCATTTATATAAAATAAAACCATTACACATTTGACCCCACACATAGAAGTTTTGTAAGGGCCTTGAGTACTATCACACCGTCAGAGGGTTCCTGGGTTTCCCACTGAAATAGTGAGCAGGGAAGAAGAAAGATGTGTTGCAAATGAAATTTAAAACGTGTTGAAGCTCAAAAACAAACAAACAAATGAAACATCTTGAAGCTCCTGTACATCGAATTTGCATAAAAAAGAGAAGGGGAGAAACTGAGCCAAGCTTCCAAGCAACAGTGTCTCCCCCACCTTTAGACATACCCTGCAGGCTTCATGCTGTCTCTCAAACTTTACAGTTACACTGCTTATTCATTAGCTTGATTTTACCTGGAAAATGTTCAGGAGAGGGAGGAGAGAAAAGACAGAAGTACAGTAAAATTTCCCAACAGTCCAATATTCCCTGGAATAGCCCTGATTCAGAAGACTGCCTTCCCAAAATGTCTAATTTCTTCAAATCCTTGCTTGACTCAAGATTATGCCAAGGCCTAGTCTACCAACATATTTGAATTTATAAAGGTATCCTATTCTGGATCAGTCCCCTAAATACTTCCTCCAGTCTCTGTCCATAAAGCCTGGTGCACCTGATCATTTGATTCAATTTCTAGTCCCATCTTTACCATTTCCAACCTCATAACAAAATGGTTTGTTGGCTTTGCTTGTTTCTTTGGGCATTAGATATACTGAGTATATGAAAGAGTAGTTGTCACAAATGGATATCAAGGTGGAGAGAACAGATATGACTTAAAGTTAGAATTTTCTTCAAACCTTTCTAAGCAATGTTATATTCCTATACGCCTCTCAGTAAGATAATCTAGGGCTCATTCATTCATTTCTTCACATCCTAAGAAACATTAATGAGCATGTACTATATGTAAGCCTATGAAGGTTTCTCAGTGGTATACCAGGCAGAAGTTTCATAAAATTCATTTGTTAAAAAGTACACCTCTGATTCCCCAATGCTATATAATGTCTCTACATAGAAGTTATCCTTTGACAAAGGGAGAGTATTTTATACAATACTTTCTTTTCCAGAGCATATCCAGAAATCCATGACTCTGATTTGTCTCACATTTACTTCAGTCTCTATTAAACAAATCATATTTAACATGAATTCATCCAAAGTATAATTTTTTACAAATTAAAATGAAAGCTAATCTTTTACCTCTGCTTTTTAAAATTTCAACCCACAAACTGATGTTTATTTAAAGGTCAGATAAAATATTCTAATGAATTCTTATCATTAAATATCTTTCTATCAATGGGTTTATTGAGGAAAAAAATTTAAGTAATGGCACCAAAACAAATTCCAAGAATTAAAACAAAAATTTTAATCAACCAAGAAAATAGTTTTCATTAACTATTCATATAGTTAAAAACCATTATTACTCCCTACCAAAATCAGTTACATGAAATAAGGTTAAGATTGTTCTCAACCTCTTTAAACAGGATCGCTTGACAGTGATTGGAATAAAAAGCACTTTATTTCCTACAACTCCCAGGCTATGAGAATGGAAATCGAGGTGCAGAGTCTGCAATCTGTATGTGAAGTAACAAGTCTGGCATACTTTGGAGGCTTCTAAAATCTTCTCTTTGAGCATGGGTAGGTCAGTATTTTCATCTTTTAAATAGCTAAGGTTTTCAGCAGGCAGTAAATAATGTGAGTTCGAAAAGAACTCGGGTATCTCACTTTTATCTTTTTAATCAAGACTCAGATTGCTACGCCTAAAGACATTTTCCTTCTTCAACTTAAAGAAATGAACATGTCAGATTAGATAAATCACTAGACAGCTGCTAACAAAAACCCTAGGTGTGCCTCTTCATTAACTAAAGCCCAGATGCATCCAAATCAAAGAATAAAAGAGCACGTAAATGACAACCCCCTAGAAAACTTTCTGGGTACATTTGGGCTTTATTCAGATCCTTTCCATTCTGCCTCTGACAAACCAGTCCTGGATTTAAATCCATGTCAGAAATAAAAGCAGAAGCTGATTGGCCCAACAGGAAAATGGGGAATGTCATGGGCCTAAAAGTTCAGCCGAAACTCTAGACTGGCTATATCCCAAAGAGCACCAATACTCATCTTCAAAGAAAGAGTCCAATGATGGAAATGGACTTCATGCATTGCCACAGTGGCTCTGCTAGGAGCTGAAGCCTAATTAGGGTGATTAGATATAAAATCTTTCAACAAGCACTATTTTAATAAAGCACAAAACCTGAAATTTCCTATACCTGCAATGATTTGCAATGTTTCAGTTTCAGTAGCCATATTCAATGTACTTGTTTCTGTTCCTACCTACAGAATGGAGCAAGTCAACCCAGATGCACTGTCTCTTACGGTTATCTGTAAGGAAGGAAGGGCCTTCCTCTAGGACCATGAGTCTTCACTTCTGACAAACACAGCCAAAGCACAGCAAGATCTCTCAAAAATCTGAGTGAAAATGAACAGCTCATAATCAAAGAGAAAATAAAATATCTTTCAAGTTTTCTTACTTGGTGAATTATTTCCATTTGAAACTTATGAAATCATCCATTTTTATGACACTTTTAATAGTAATATTTGGGATTATTAGCATGATAAACTTCTCACCTATTCATCTTTTACTTTAAAAAATCTGCTCATCTTATGACTAACACCTTGGCATTCAAACAAATACTATGCTGAGACAGAAAAAAATAAAACCTGTATAAATGACAGAGTGCTCAACCATGAACACATTGTCTTTTATGAATATTATAATCACAGAATCAATAAGCCTACAAAGAAAAAACAGGACACAAAACGTGTTTTGTCATTTCTGACGAAGTTATAAAAACAACAGACATTCAATATGCCAAGTGTTCTTCAATCCTTCATAATCATAGCCTTATTGAAGTGAGGACAAAAAGGGTCTAATTGCATAGGAGCAATCTCAATGTAATAGGTTATACACCCAGGCACTGCTGCACAATACAACAAAAACAACGTTCCCTGTGTATAGCAGAATGTCATCTCTCATTTTCAGGCAATTACCTTCTTTCTTGTCAACAGTTTTAATAACCTCCATCATCTCTAAAAGACTTTTGCTTCAGTTAAATAATTTTCAGCTTTTTAATATGCAAATGTGCTTGTTCATATGCATGGGTGAAGTGGCACTGCTACTTGAAATGTGTCAGTACATTGTGGAGCACCTGCACCTCGGGGAAGCTTGATTTAATTGACACCTAATACTATTCATTATTCCACTTAGTGAGCAACTCCTATTAGTCACCTGTAGGTTTTCCTATAAGCAGTGCTTTGGCCACCAATAAAAATATGAATATTTCTATAAATAGAATGTCCGTATTTAGTAAACGGGGTTCACTACTGTCAGAGCTTTGGGGAAAGAAATAAGGGGTAGTATGGAATCAATAGTTTTTTCAGCAAGCAATTTATAAACTTCCTGTCCTTTTTCTATAGATTGCTACATATATGAAGAATTGCACTGTCTGGTAAATACGAGATGCTGTGTTTTCTCTTATATGGCTCAATAAGTAATATCCTGCTCAATGGAATGAATGAATGAATGCATACATGCATGCATGCATGCATGTATGGACAGATGGACGGACACACAGATGAATAAATGAAATAATGAATAAACAAGCAAGCAAACAAATCTACCTTCTATAATACACCATTTGTTTTTATTATGAGTTGTGTTTTTATTTTTTTTTGAGTCAGTAAGGTGTTCTTAATTCTAATGACTCCAGCCTAAAGGTGTTCTTTTAACTGAGTTTCTTATATGCCACAAAGTTAAAAAGATAAAGGCAGAATCTTGCTAATAAACAAACAGTTATTGATGTTACCTTCTGAGGTAAATTAATGGCTAAGAGAAAGCTATTGTGAGGCCTGTGGGATAAGTGACTTTAAAATATCAGCTGGGAGAATTATAACACATAAGGGATTTTGTGTATTTGTTGGTATTGATGTAATAAACATGTACTGTAAATGATTACAACTTAAATCTATTAGTCTTTTTGCCCGTATGAACATGGAAGGATTAACAATGAAGAGTATACCCCGGCTTGATAATATTGGGGATGCTCCTTTACCACATGGTCCATGACCTTATCGTCCAGGCCGCATTTCTTTCTGGCATTAATGCATTTGTTAGTCCCAGAAGGCTTAAACTACAGATGTTTAACATCCTCCTTATGGACAGATCATCTGGAATACGAAGTGAGAAATCTATACTACTTATTAGTATATATTATGAGTGTAACAGAGATTTAATAGCCCATTCAAACAAGATTAGTTAAACCATAGCTCAGGAAAAAAAGTATCATCTTAACAGAGATATGCTCTCAAACCTGCGAGGGGAAAAAAAGAAGAACTGAAAGCATATTTTCAGCTGGAATATGTTTTAGGAGATCAAAAGAATTTGTCACTAATTAATGTTGTTTATATAGTAGCATAAGAAACATTAATTATAGCCTTCAATGTAAACTTAAAACCTTTTTATGGAGAGGGGATTTATAAGTAAGGTGGTAATCTGGCTCTTTGGAAGGCTTATCTACAACATACTGAAAGTGTTCATAAATCATGTTAATGTCTAGGATCCAAAGAAAAGTGAGGTGATAGTGGGAAAAGATTGAGTTCTCCTAACCCCCATATCCAATCATTTCTAAAGAATGAGGGGGGAAAAAAAAAGAAAAAGAAAGCAGTGGTCAACTAGACCTTTGTTGGTATCCCCCAAAATGTAATCTCTAAGCTGAAGAATGGCAGCTGGCAGAACAGCTGGTGAATAGGATTAATGTCAGAAGAAAGAAATAAAACTCAACATATGTCCAAGCCTGCGGTGCTGGGACTGAGCATGATTATACCCCGACGGATAGGCTGAATACAGCTGGAAAGTGCCACTGTGCCATGCTTCTCTACCCCACAAGGTCATTGCTAAGAAGTACAGCTAATGTCTGAACAGCAAATTTAACTTTGACTAAAGAATTCAGTCACTGGGAAGGAGAAAGACAACCTAGATTTTTAACCCTACCCATGTGCTGAATAATTTAACCCTCAGTGCTTGGTTTGCTGTGCCACAAAGCAAACCAAAAGACAGGCTCAGCATTGAACCTAACAGATTGCACTAAAGTAAATATAATTTTTAAATCATTTAAACCGCTTAATCTCATCTCAATCACATCAAATATGTTAGAGCAAACATATTTCCATCTTTCATTTAGAGTTTAAATAGGCACAAAGGAGAAAAAAATCTAATTAAATATAACAGTAGATATGGTTTTGTAAATTGCCAATACTTTTCAAAGTTAATATTTTAAAGTTATTTCATCACCATGAGCAAAAACATTTGAAAGAAGCACTTTTCGATAGCACAACTATTATGTGCTCAAACTGAATAAGAGAAAAAAAGTTGTATCTTGCTGAGGTAGTTGGCCAGTTTTTACCCTTTTGTAATAGTAGATGAGAGACACTGGAATTTAACTGTTGGAATAGTTACTGTGATAAACAGTAACCACGTGGACATTACTGATAGATGACAAAAGGCTATATTTATAGAAAGTTAGGCAGATAAATTCTATCCAATTGTTTCCTTATTTAACAACTACCGTAAACATTTTAAAAAGAGTACTGCCCTACTTATGCCCTTGATTTCTTTCAGATGCCTGAGCTAACTTCAGCTCAATGATCAGATTATCAGAGGCAACAAATCACCTTCCCAGCTAGTGCTCTCACTACATTCTTTTGGCAGTACACCCTTAAGTGGGGATGGGAGTGGGGGGAGGGAGATGGAGAATTTTATGACAAAGAAGAAGAATGGAGTTGTGACTCTTACAGGCCTAAGGGCAAAGCTCCCCAGCCTCAAACAAAATCTTTTGAAAATCCATCCGACAAACAAAAAATCTACCCAAACAGCCATTCCCTGAAGAAGTTACATTTTATTTCCTATGTTCCCAGTTGGTCCGGGTGCCGGGTGCCGTCACCGTGAGAGACGGCCAGTCCCTACATCTCTACGCTAGCATTATTCTGAGACTGTGAAAAACCTAGAGCACGGTTTTTCTCTGCAATCAGATGTAAACTCATCACCAACTTGCTTAATTTCTTCTTCTCCTTACATATAAACTAATTACTAGCTTATACATGCATGATAGCAGCCTCAATAGAAAAAAAAAAAAACCTCTAGAAATTAGGAAACAAAACTTTAGGGGTTTTAGGTAAACATACTAATAGTTTAAAATAAAAGCAGCAATCAATCTGATTTTCGTTCTTAAATGATTCTCAAATGCACATGGTCAAATTGTAAGAGAAGGGCCTCTTGCCAGGTAAGATACTTGGGCCTTTCAAATAACACTTCAGATAATCTATCAGGACAGAAATATTGTCATATGTTCATTGCTTTTGCCCAGGAATTATTATTTTTCAAAGACCTGATCTTTATTTTGTGCACATGACAGGTTTTACTTAGATCTAGGGGTAAGTGACAACTTTGAATGCCTGTGGGCATTTGGACATCTTTATTTTATTTATAAATTTTTACTCACACTTTAAAAGTCTCCCTGGTGTTTGGAAATTTTTAAATGTTAATCTGGTATAGTTTACAGCTCTATGAAATCTCAAATTGTCCTACATTAAGTGTTTAACACGAAGGAAACCTAGTTGTTTCAGGAAAACTCAAATGCTGGAAAAGTCTGTGTATAATCCAAATAAATATTTAAATGGACTTGCCAATTTTAATGCTATTATAATGGCTACTCGCATTTTATAAAATTCTAAGATTGTACGCTTTGAGGTTCAATGGCATTCAACATTTTTAAGAATCTTTAAATGCTGAAAAAATGTTTTTATTTGCCATTACAGAATATGGAAAGAAACCCACATAGCTTATTAATGTCTCCTGAATTGTTTAAGAGGATTTTAAGATATGAGTTAAAAGAATTTCATAATCTTAATTTCAATTTCTCCTTTTCATTTAATAGTAGACATTCATTAGGACCCACACACTGTAATAAATTATAATAATTTCAAACAAGAATTAAATTACTAGGTATCTAGTGAAAGAGCCATTTTTTCTTAGGTACCCTGTAATCTAACTGTCAGATTTAAAATCTATTCCCAATCAACTCTTCACAACATTCACATTTATTCATCTATGTTAAATTAATAAAAGGTGTGAATAATACTGACAAAATTGATCATTATTGTTCATGTAGATTTAGAAAATTATAAGGTAATCTAAAATGTAAAAGGAATTGAGAGAAACTATTAAGGTTCTTATAAATAAATTCATCCTATGCTATTTTTTCAAATCAAGACTGAAACTTCTACGAGACTTATTTAAATTGACTATACAAGCTATTTGATAAATTGAACATTTTTAGAACATAAACCATTTTCATTATTTTTGACAAATATCAGTACAAAGACTACGGTAGCATTAGTGTTCAACAAATACTTTAGGAAGCTATGCCAAAATGATGTTGGAAAGTAAAACCTAATAGTAGTCGGAGACAGTTTATAGCTACAGCAGGCTGATGAAGAAAAGACACAACCACAAGGGAACATCGCAAAGAGATAGCTTTCCCAGAAATGAATACCATCTCCTGCATTTTTCCTCTAGATAAGAGTAATGTGGGTATAATTCTTACCTGGATTACCAAAGATAAATACAATTCTACTGCCTAACATCCCAAAACAGAACTCCCTTGACAGAACAAGTTTGCACACTCACTGCATTTCCTACACCTAGCCTTGCTGACCCTCTCCTCTCTAACTGGCGTCCCTGAAGATAAAGTAAAGCATGTCAGCATCTGTTCCCATTCACACCGATTTTAATTTACCAAAAGAGCTTTGCTATTTTCAGAGCAGACTCCAGAGCACAATGACAGATTTAGGGCCTTTACTGGGGTTGCATTTCTAGTGTGTCAGCATTTCCTACTCACCAAGAGTAGATTCCAGGGGGTCACAACAAAGGAATAGCTGCAATTCAAACTTCATTATAGAGATTTTTCCCACCCTTACTTATTTCATCATAACTGAAACTACCAACAAGCTGCCCCAATGTAGTGGGGCATCATTGGTGCCACGCAGTAACTGGAGTAAAATGATCTAGTCCTGGGGCAAAGATGAAGGTCCTTCAGTCCCTTCCTGTGGAGCTCCACATCCATAATTACCTCTTCCAGAACTTTGTATCTGGCTGAAATTTAATAACCATAATATAACAATTTTATAACTCTTTACATTTGTGAAGTACTATAATGCTTTTTAAAATATTACCACATACTTAATCTCTGTTTCCTAAGATGAACCTAAGTACTGAGTTTTAAGTCACAAATATCCTTTCCAATCTAAGTGTTCCATAGTTGCATTTCTTATGCCATGCTTTGTTCAGATATTTTTAATGTGTGCGAAGAAAGTCACTCTCACACCATCCCAGTTTCCCTGGGTAATTCAGAGTTTTTAAGACACAATATGAAGAGCAACTTGGAGAAACAATGCCCAAGTTGTGTTGTAATCAAATAACAACTAAGACATGAGCAGCTGAGCAGAAGGAAGATGGGCAACGGAATGCCGTGCAGCAATCAGCACTGTTGACTAATCAGAATTTGAGACACTAGAAGGTAATAAGGGTATTATAAAGAATGGCTTATTGACGGAGCAGCTGTTTATGTGTAGCTCCCTGTTTAAATGAGTTCCACTAGATTGCCATGGTATGTTTTGGTGAAAATGTTTAACTCCTTTTAAAATGATCATTAGAGAAGAAACAGCAAGTACCAAGTGGCAAGTTTGGAGATATCAAAGCACCAACGAAGATTTCACAGCTTTAGAACAGTTATCTGGGTGTTCGGAAATGATAGCAAGTGCCAATTTCAGTGCCCTTTTAAGTCAAAAGTACTCAGGTACTCATTCTTCTCTTAAAAAGCTTAGACGTTAGGTCTCTGCCACCATCATTATTCGGTCGCTATGGGTACAAAACCGAAGTTGTGATATAATGGGAAACTCTTCAAAGGATGACGAAAAGAAAAAGCAGAGTAAAAAAATACTCATCAGGACAGTTGCAAATCAGAGGATGTCTTAGAATTTAGAAATTTGTCCATCTTCTCAATAAGCAGAGGGGGTAAGATCCTGAATTAAATTTCAAAATAAAGTTTTTAATGTTTTTGGCTAACATATAATACTAAAACCACTCTCTTATCCTGACTTAGAAGAGAAGAAGTAAATAATTTTTAAAGCAGAGGAAACAATGTAAAATAACACTTAATTCACTAATGTTATTTTTACAAAGCAATCATTATGTGATTCAAACTATTTGTGATATAGTTGTGTTGGCTTTGCAATTGGATCGATTTATAGGCTTTTGTCTTCCTTACTTTGACCCAAGAAGCAATTGTCTATTGTTTCTTCTGTCCTAGCCAAAAGAAAAAAAAAATCTACAAATTGCGAGATAAAGGCATCAAATAATACTTCAAAGAAATTATCATAATATAGTATTATGAATATTTCATTTTGACAACAAGTGTTCGGTAATATTTTAAAGCAGTCAGCAAGCGGTCGAAACTCTGCTATCTTTTGTAACAGTTCACATGTCAAACTGGCAAAGTGCCCACAGTGTAAGACAGAAAAAAAAAAAATCTATTTAATGTCTGCCCCACAAGGCAACATGAGGTTTGATTGGCAGAAAGCAGAGAGTGGCTTTTGATCATGTGTCCTAACAAGCAGTTCCAGCTCCTGTCTTTTCAGCTGATGGGCTCCACATTACCCATTCAAACAGAAGTGACAGACCACTGCACTACTCTCGGCTCTAGTCACACGCAGTGGGAGCTATGCTGGAGACAGAGTCACTGATTAAATATATCACTTTTTCAAGACAAGCAGGTTGTCTGAATCAAAGTTGGACAGAATAGACTCAACATTATTAAAAGGGGATATAAAACTGGGATTGAGTGATGTTCAGCCAGTTTGCACAGCCTCAGGGATTCCCAGGCTGACAGGGGGAATAAGGAACAGCAGAACTCATAAAACAGGGTCAGAAATTAGCTGTGACACCTTGGCTATTTTCCCATCACTTCAGGACCACTAGGTTTCAAAATTCTGAGTCTCTTTTTACCTTTTTTACTTTCGTTTTTTCAAATGAATTCAGTAGAGGAAGAAAAACACATAAAAGCATGATTACTGCAGTTTGTCAATTATAGTCTTAAAGGGAATAAAGTACTGGATGCAAACCTTTTGCATCTCATTCTAAAATATACAAGTTCTTCTAACTAGAACCCTTATTTTAGAATTTTATTGCATTTTTTGGTTTGGTATTACGGTGTAACTTTAAAATCCAGAAATATTAATCATAGAAATTGTACAGTTTAATATTTTCTAAGTGTCCTGACTGCCAGAGGTCTATCCAAGCGCCAGTTATCATATTCAACCATCCTATATTCTTTGCTACCACATGTATATCTTTTAAAGCTTTTGCTCTAAATATATTTAGAGACATAAACATCTAAAATGTATAGAAATATTCAATACAAATTCTTCATTGTCTAAATGTTATGTGATTTTTAAATTATTGAATGTAGCCTCTTATAATCTTTGGTTCATTATCAACTTCCTACGTAGGCAAATAAATGAAATCTAAAGTTGCTTTTTATTTGGAAAGGTAAAAATAAATGTCCAAGGAAGTCAAAAAGAAAATAACTCTCTGGCTATAGAAAGTAAAGAAATAGGCCAAAATATAAACGATCATCTGAAACAAATCAGTTGAAACCAAAAAACATAATCGAACAAATGGTACATTCAAATGTTATCTTAAAACAGTCCTTCCACAAGATTTTAATTTCTTCTCAACTACAGTATAAAAATTCATTTTTATTAACTTTTACTTTTTTAGTGGCATGCCCTAGCTACTTCTTGAACACTTACGTTCTCATTATTAGTTCTGGCATCACTGTAAATATTTAGTAGCAAACTGCTTGTTACGTATTTAAGTTACGGTGAAAAGATGAATACTCCTATCGGGATGAAGATAGAGTTTAAATAGAGAGGAGTAAGGAATTAAGAGTAGCCATGAAATAGGATACTGAACTAACTGGAGACAAAGACAGAGGTTTTGACATTTGCAAGAAGACGACAAAATTACAAAGAAATAGTTGGTGTTCAATCTGTGAAAAGTAACATTTTATTTTATTGCATCACCATTTTGTTAAACCACTTTAAATTTCGAAGTTAATTTAACACCCACTAGCATAGATTGGCTAAAGGATGTATCATATCTCAAAATAACCTTAATACAAATCGTATTTGATATGTTTTCCATGTGCTACAGAATATGCCACCTCTAATTGATAAATAATTCCATATTAATCAAATATGCATTTTACTGCATGAAAAATCAAGTTACATGTCATCTGGCTTCTGCACTTCATGTCTTTAAAGGTCTTCAGGGATGATGAAGATGATGATAACGATACATTTTATCCAAAGTTATCACAGGCACAAACAAGCAATTATTTAGAAATCTGGTTGTTTTCAAAAAACGTAAGAAAATTATCCTGAAGAGGATAATTTGACCTCCTATGTAAGCCCAGATAAAAAAAAAAAGGAAAAAATCTTTATTGGTGATTGCTTCCCCAAACCTGAAATACAGCAAAACAGGATTTCATTTTGTCCCCAGAAGTGAATTGTATTTAACCGTTCTTCTTCTTTATCTTTCCCTCCACCACTACCATCACCGCAGGCCTTTTTATTTAAGACTGGTAAGGAAAAAAAAAAAAAAAATAGGAAATTGCTACAGTGAGTAGTGAACTACAATAGGTAGGAGAAGACAAAATCCGCATATGTATTGCCAATGAAAACATGAGACTAAGTAAACCTGAGGCACTCCAAAATACATTTTTCCCTTCCCGTAAAAAAAAATGACTGCATATTAACCATGCTTTACCAGATGGGTCTTTTATATTCTATGCCAGGGAAGGCCGAAGAAAGGGGGAAGAAAATCCACAAAATATTTTGCAACACCATAAAAAAGAATACTTTCTTTTAAAAAAACCAAAATAATTAATTATTTTAGCCACTATATTATTGCTTACAGTAATACACAGCAATAACATTTACATTGATTGAATTCTGTTTCCTTAATGTGAAATTTGTTTGGGGTTAATTAGCACGGCTGAGGAATAAGCTTAATAATTTTATGTTGTTTACACTGGAGGCAGTTTTCCACGAGCACTGCTCAGGGAGGAAGTGACATCTTCTAATTTCAGACAAAACATGGAGGTGAGGGCAGCTGCTCACTGTGGGATCACCAGCCAGCCTCTTCCTCCTTTAGCAAGCCTCCTCACTGCTTGGGCTGTCTAATGGCAACAATACAAAGTTGCTCAAATTATTTCTCAGGCCTGGTAAGTTTCTAAACCAAATATTGAGATGAGTAGGGGGAAAAGAAAAGGACTTACACAAATGGAGAAATCCACAATATTAGACATTTTTACTACCCCTTCCTTAAGAAAAAACAGGTCTAATTAGTTGTCTCCCTAAAATGCGTACCTAGCATTTTTATTATGTATTATAACATTTTGCTCAGAGCTGACATTTTTATTCTGACAAGCACTGTCTGGAGAGCTCTCAATAAATAATACATTGACAATTTTCAGTAAATAAGCAGTGGACACAAATCGTTATCCTTACTTACAGCTGCCCCACTCTAATAGTGCTTTTACAAGTGAGGTGACTATTCAGTCTAATGCAATCCTCTCAGTGCTGGAAAGACATTTTCATTCATTACCACGGTCACAAGCACTTAAAGCACTTTTAAGCCCTGTTGCAAAACAGCAGGAATGGCAGAGCAAGTGGGGCTAACAAAAACTAAAGTTCATCACCAGAGAAACCTGAGGCTGTTCACCTAAACAACCAGGAAATTCACTTATGCCCAGGCCACCTCAACACTTCTAGATCCACATGACTAACAAGAATACAAGATTTTCTTTGGCGATTAAATGTTAACCTTCTTAAAGCCCAAACACTGTGGGCTTTGTTTTCCGTATTAAATCTGGTTCATCACCCAGTAACATCTGTTACTGCACCCTCGGATAAGGAATCATATGCTATGATCTGAGCACTATACTTTTGATCAAGGTACAGAAACTGAAATAAAATATGAATCCAGATGAATACACTTGAAACCACACAAGAACATTTCTTCTTTCCCTCATCAGCTTCTCTTCCCTAACCAGAGCCCCTAACACCGTCACCCGAACTATCCACTAAACTGCTAAAGCAGTCTGAGTTCCATTTTTCTTCATGATATCACCCCAATTTTATTTTCTAGCTCTCAGAAATATAGACTTATATGAAATAGGATTTAGAGAAAGTAATACAATGAAAAAGCAATACCTATACACCTTGGCATATATAGCCTGTAGGTTGTACTTTCATCCTACTTCTTAATCAAGTCAATTTATCAATTATTTTACCCTTTGTTAGGCAATTATTGATCATGAAGATGGCTGGAAGTGTTTCCCAGTCAGAAGATGATTTCATGGCATCACATTATATGGTTTGAGTGACAGCACAGCATGGCATAGTACAATATAATACAGTATATCTTCTATATCATAGTTTTCAGTCATCAGTGTGCATCAGAAACACCTGGTGAACTTGTTAAAGCATAGTTTGCTGGGCCTAATCCCAGACTTTCTGATTCAGTAGGTAAGGGTGAGGCCCAAGAATCTGCATTTCTAATAAGCTCCAAGGTGATGTCAATGCTACTGACAATGTGAACCACTGGGCCACAAAATTAGTTGAGTTTGCCTGAGAAGATAAGACACACATGACTTGTACTGGCCTATAGTTGCTTCTCTCCTCTTATATGAATAGAATGACAGATTACAGAACTCCCATGTGAGGAGCAAATTTGAGGCCAACTGAAAGCTGCAATGAGTTCTCTGAGAAAAAGTTTAAATTCATAACAATGATAGAAAGGGAGCCAAGGGAAATTACTGCCCATGTTTTCTTCTAAGAGTTTTAGATCTCATATTTAGGTCTTCAATCCATTTTGAGTTTATTTTTGTGTATGTTGTAAGAAAAAGGTCCATTTTCATTCTTTTGCATGTAGCAGTCCAACACGTTTTGTTGAAGAGACTATCTTTTCCCCATTGTATATTCTTGCCTCCTTCATTATAGATTAATTGATCACAAAAGTGTGAATTTATTTCTGGGCTCTCTATTCTGTTCCATTGATCTAAGTGTCTATTTTGTGCCAGTACCATACTGTTTTGATTACTACAGCTTTGTAGTATATCTTGAAATCTGGGATTGTGATATCTCCAGCTTTGTTCCTCCTTCTCAAGATTTCTGTGGCTATTCAGGGTCTTTTGAGCTCCACATAAATTTTAGTATTATTTGTTCTAGTTCTGTGAAGAATGTCAGTATTGTCACCTTAATCTCTTTCATCAATGTTTTATAGTTTTCAGAGTAGAGGTCTTTCACCTCCTTGGTTAAGTTTATTCCTAGGTATTTGATTACTTTGGTGCCATTATAAATGAGATTATTTTCTTAATTTCTCTTTCTGCTACTTCATTATTAGTGCATAGAAATGCAACAGATTTCTATATATTAATTCCATATCCTGTGATTTTACTAAATTCATTTAATCGATTCTAATAGTTTTGGTGGAATTCTTAGGGTCTTCTGTATATAGTATCATATCATCTGAAACAAAAGCAAAATTCAACTACTGGGATTATACCAAAATAAAAAGCTTTGGCACAGCAAAGGAAACCATCAACAAAACAAAAAGGCAACCTACTGAATGGGAGAGGTTATTTGCAAATGATATATCCAATAAGGGGTTAATATCCAAAATATGTAAAGAATTTACACAATTCAACAGCAAAAACAAAACAAAACTAAACTAAACAAAAAAAAAGCAATTTAAAAATGGGCAAAGGGGGGCGCCTGGGTGGCACAGCGGTTAAGCGTCTGCCTTCGGCTCAGGGCGTGATCCCGGCGTTATGGGATCGAGCCCCACATCAGGCTCCTCTGCTATGAGCCTGCTTCTTCCTCTCCCACTCCCCCTGCTTGTGTTCTCTCTCTCGCTGGCTGTCTCTATCTCTGTCGAATAAATAAATAAAAATCTTAAAAACAAACAAACAAACAAAAAATGGGCAAAGGACCTGAATAGACATTTATCCGAAGAAGACATACAGATGGCCAACAGACACATGAAGAAATGCTCAATATCACTCATCATTAGGGAAATGCAAACCAAAACTACAATGAGATATCACCTTACACCTGTCAGAGTGGTTAAAATAAAAACTAACAAGAAATAACAAGTGTTAGTGGGGATGTGGGGAAAAAGGAACCCTCATGCACTATTGGTGGGAATTCAACAGTTGCAGCCACTATGGGAAACAATATGGAGGTTCCTCAAAATATTAAAAATGGAATTACCATATGATCCAGTAATTCCACTACTGGAATATAAAAATACTAATTCAAAAAGATATGTGCACCCCTATATTTATTGCAGCATTTTCTACAATAGCAAAAATATGAAAGTGTCCATCCATAGACGAATGGATAAAGAAGTGATATGCATAGATAGATGATATATATATATATATATATATTTATATATTTATATATATAAATAATGGAATATTTCTCAGTCACAAAAAAAAAATAAGATCTTGCCATTTGCAACAATGGATGAACCTAGAGAATATGTTAAATGAAGAGAAAGAAAAATACCATATGATTTCACTTGTATGTGGAATTTAAGAAACAAAACAAAGGGAAAAAAGACAAACAAAAAAACCAACTCTTAAATACAAAGAACAAACTGGTGGTTGCCAGAGGGGAAGTGGTAGAGGGAGGGATGAAACAGATAAAGGAAATTAAGAGTACACTTATCTTGATGAGTACTGAGTAATGTATAGAATTGTTGAATCATTATATTGTACACTTGAAACTAATGTAACACTGTATGTTAATCATACTTCATTTAAAAAAGGCAGAGGAGCCAAGGGGTACTCCTCTGGCCGAATCTCCAGAATAATCAGTCCTACATCTGCCTACTGGACCTATCTACTTTCATAGAATGCTCAAACTCAGTATTTCTAAACCCAAACCTTCTCCCCAAACTTTATCTATCTATATTCACCATCTTTTTTTATTATTATTCACCATCTTAATAGTCTCATCATTGAATCTCTCTGCTAGGATACTTCAATCTTCTTTGTCTCTCTCCCTAACTTCATACCCCAC
This sequence comes from Ursus maritimus, assembly GCF_017311325.1. Classification (NCBI taxonomy): domain Eukaryota; kingdom Metazoa; phylum Chordata; class Mammalia; order Carnivora; family Ursidae; genus Ursus; species Ursus maritimus. Next base: position 5,268,497 of record NW_024424786.1, read on the forward strand.
ATCTAATTAGCAACCTCAACTATATAACTAAAGGCTGACTCCTCCTCTCTATCCCCTGACACTGCCTTAATTGTTTCAACTCTTATCAGTATATATGTGGCCCATTAAAATAGCCTACTAGCAGATTTTCCTACATTTGGCCTTGCCTCTTTTCAACTGATAGTAAAAATACCACCAAAGTTTCTTTTATAAGAAATGTGTCCAATTATGTTATGCATCCTCTTACTTAAAGCTCTCAGCCGCTCCCTACTACCCAAAAGATAAAATTCAAACTCTTTAGAAAGGCTTCAACCTATTTTTTCATTCATATCTCCTGTCCAGCCACACTGAACCTCTGAATTCACCAAACTCATGGGTTTATTCATACCACTGAAACTTTATACAATGCTGTTTTCTCTACCTGGGATTCTATTATATCTCTTGGTCACTATGAATAGCTTACAATTCATCAAAATCCAGCTCAAATGTCTCTAAATCCTTTCTGAGATCTACTAGACAAAATGACAGCCCCCTTTTGTACTTCCATAGCATTTTAAGCAACTTCTATAGCACTTATTCTAATATAATTACTTTGTGTGTGTGTGTGTGTTTCCCCATTAATAATGAGTTACTAAAAACCATTATCTGTCCATCTCTGTATTCATCTTTTTTTTTCCTCCTCCTCTTTCTTCACTTTTACCTCTCCCCACCCCAGGCCCACCATAGTACCAGATGAAAGAGCTTAATAAATGCTTATGGAAATAGTAAGCATATATATGTATGTAATTAAATATATATATATATATATATATATATATAATAAATGAAGAGGCATTCCTTAAAAATTGAATCTATTTTTCTCCTTTGAACCATAATATTATTCATATCTCTGAAACCTTTTATAAATCAACAGGTTTTTAGCTATTATACATATATTACACGCTAAGATCTATATACTAGGCATTGTGAAGATAGACTAAAAGATATGGTCTGTGCCCTCAAGGAAATTAAAATCTTCTTGGGAGGCAAGATCAATAAATATAAAATAGCAAATAACACTTTCCATCCTTGTCATAAATCAGTTGAGCATACTTTTGCAGTTCTATCTGTGTGTTCTCTATTATATTCCATTGATCAATGTGTCTATTTTCCTGCCAAAACCATATTGTTTTGATTATTCTGGCTATGTTGTAGGCCTTCATATTGGGTAGAGTGATTCCTAACATCTTATTCTTCTTTGTCAAGATTATCTTAGGTATTCTAGGGTCTGCCCCTTTCTATATAAATTTTGGAATAAGCTTGTCCATGCACGTGAAAGTCTTACTAGAATTTTGATAAAAATTGCATTAAACATATGGATTATTTGGGGAAGAACTGACATCTTGCCGTCTTGAGTCTTCCAACCCATGACATGGTATGTGTTGCCATTTATTTAGGTTTTCTTTGATTTCTTTCATCAGCATTTTGTATTTCAGCATCTGATCCTGCACATGCTTTAAGCGTATACCTACATTCTTCATTTCCTTTGGAGCAACTGTAAATAGTATTGTGCTTTTAATTTCAGTTTTCATATGTCCATTGCTAATATATAGAAATGTGATTGATTTTTATGTGTTGATCTTGTATCCTATGACCTTGCTAACTCAAAAGGAAATCGTTTAACTTCACACCTGACTTAAAAATGTGACCTAGGGGTTCCTGGGTGGCTCAGTTGGTTAAGTGTCTGCCTTCAGCTCAGGTCATGATTCCAGGGTCCTGGGATCAAGCCTCGCGTTGGGATCCCTGCAGTCCGGGAGTATGCTCCTTCCTCCCCCACCCCCACTCTTCTTCCCTCTCCTCCTCCACTCATGCTCTGGCTCTCACTTTCTCTCTCTCTCTCTCTCAAATAAATAAATAAAATCTTTTTAAAAATGTGACCTAAATCTCACATCTGATACAAAAATGGGCTCTAAATAGATTATAGACTTACGTATAAAATGTAAACCTATAAATATTTTAGAAAAATATTAGGGTGAAATGTTCTTAGACTTGACGCCAAAAGCACAAAATGAAAAATTGCTTAACACTACCTCTTTGAAGGTATCAACTTTTGCTCTGTGAAGGCCTATGTAAAAAGGATGAAAAGACAAACTGCAGACTGGAAGAAAATATTTGCAAATCACATATCTGACCTAGGACTAGTAGCTACAGTAATAAAGAACTCTGCCAACTCAACAGTAAAAAACAATGAAAAAATAGACAAGTCATGAATAGACATTTCACCAAAGAGGATAGATAAACAGATGGTGAACAAGCACATCAAATGATGTTCAACATCGTTAGCCATAAGAGAAATACAATTTAAAGCCACAATGAGATATCACTACACACTATCAGAAGGCTAAAGTAAACATAACAAAATCAAGTTCTGGCAAAGACACAGAGAAACTAGATCACTCATACATTGCTGGTGGGAATGTAAAACAGCTTTAGCTATTCTGAAATAGCTGGCAGTTTCTTATAAAACTAAACATCAATTACCATACAACCCAGCATTCGTACTCCTGGACATGAATTCCAGAGAAATGAAAACTTAGGTTCATACAAAAACCTGTACACAAATGTTCATAGCAACTTTATTTATAATAGCCAAAAACTAGAATTTGAATTGATACCTTTTAATCAGTGACTGGTAAACAAACTGCGATACATACACGTGATACAGACGATTGAATACTGTTAAGCAATAAAAAGTATTATGAACGATTGATATATGCACCAACATGGATGCATCTCCAGGGAATTATGCTGAGTTTTAAAAAGCCAATTCCAAACATGTGCATCCTGTGTGATTTTATTTATATAATATCTTTAAATGACAAAATGTTAGAAATGAAGAACATACTATTGGTTGACAGTGTATCTGGAGTTACATTGTCAGCTGACTTTTGAACAGTAAATGTGCACCAACAGATAGAAGAAAAGGCCATGACAAGAGGAAATTACTTTGATTTCCTATGTTGACCTCCAATATTATGAAAGACAAGGATATGGTTAAGAGAGGTCTACCGTAGGGAGAAAAAAAGTAAATGCCAGGACAACGGAGGCAGAAGTAAGAACAAGAAATACCACTTCAGATCATTTAACAACCTTCACTCGTTTATTCAATCAACAAACATTTAATAAGGGTCTTGTGTTCTAGTCATTAGAAATTGGGAATATAGCAGTGGACAAATCAGAGAGTGTCTCTGCTGTCACTGACTTCCCCCCCTTTAGTGTAGTGAGAGAGACAAAAGGAAGACAAATGAAAAAGCATATTAGGTAATGGAAAATGCTAAGGTGAAAATTGAATAGAGTAATATGGTAAAGAGTAACCGGGATCCACTTAAGATTTAAAGGTTAAGTAAGGTTTCTCTGAAGAAGTGATAATTAAGAGGAGATCTGAATCACAAGAAGGATCCAATATACCTGCATCTCAAGGAAAATCATTCTAGATACATGGAGAAGTATGGAACTAAGACATGTTTGAGGGGGAAAACAAAAAACAAAAAACAGACCGGTGAAGCTGGAGTGGTCTGAGAAAAGGGTAAAGTAATATAATATGAGCCTTGGAAGCCAGAGTACAGTGTTTGGATTTTAAACAACGAATTTTATTCTAAGCATAATAGAGACTGATGATCATGGCTAGATACCAAAGCTCCAATGCCAGTAAAATGCCCACACCTCTGACTAACAGATAATACCATGAAGAAGTGAAAAGAGCATAGTTCTAACTGACTGAACATAAATCCTAAAGTAACTGGAAGTTTACCTAGAAGAGAGATCAAACTTCCTGCTATTAGTCAGAATGGTGGCTTAAGGGTTATATTAAAATTAATAATGGAAAAAATAAAATTAATACATAAGCTTTGTACACATGAGATTTGTGCCAATAATATTTATAAGCACACAACATTAATTTACTGCTGCCCTCTGTATTCCAAAATGATGCTATCACTATATGTGATATCAACAAAAATTATCAAAAAGATCACAGGATCATTTTTAGGACTTTGTACATTAGGTACATAACTGTAGTTTCCTCCAGACTCTCTCTTCTATTTGAAAACAAAGAACGATAGCTCCAAAACAACAGGTGGCTTATGCAATAATTCTTAAATTCCCCAACTCTCCCATCTATGACACAAGCAAAAACTTAAAGAGGTATTTCTGAAGGACATGCTAAAAAGTTCCAATTAAATTACAGCTGCATTCTGGAGTGGGGTGGAATAACCGCACACACAGTTTGTTAGCTACTCTAAAGACTGCCCACTGACTAGAGGTGGCCTTCATTCACAAGTCATACATTAGCATAGTGTTTCTGCTGCTGTTGCTGTTGCTGCTGCTGCGTGGTTCTTATTGCAAATAATTCAATATTTTATCACATTTTTCATAGTTATTTTTCATTATACCTTCGATTTTTTTTCTAACCATCTATTTGTATTTACATACTTTCAATTCATTATCTGAAAGCAATTAGGAATGTTCATAGGCCTCTAACTTCTGCACTCCCAATGATAGTGGATGGTCCATGTATTATGACTTCATCGTGGGAGTTGTCTGGCCTCTCAGTTATAGCTTCTTGGTTATACTTAAGCCCTCAAAACATAAATTAAGAAAGCTATGATGGGTCTAAGTGTCACAGTTATTCAGCATTAAACCATAGCCTCATATGGTTAATAATTATGGCCATGAACTCCCTCTAAGACCCAAATCCCCCTTACAACAGCCCAGACAAAAGGTAGACTTATTGACCTTTACTTCTTCCAGATCATGGTACCTTACCACCACCCACTTCTGTTTGCCAATCTCTCAAACCATACACAACACTTTCTGAGCCAATTATCCATGGCTTTGTCCAAACCTCATAGGACAATGACTTTTCACACATCAAAATCAGATGGGAGTTTTTATCTCTATCTTGATAAAGATTATAACATCAGAAAAAAGAGACTGGGAACGGTAAAGTAAATGATTCCGAGCATAATAAAAGAAAAATGAATCATAAGATTGGTTCAGATGACTTCTAGCCTGAAAATAGTTTGAAAAAAAAAATCACTGATAATGCTGAAATTGAGATACAAACTCTAAAAGAAAATCAGAGCAGCATAAAGTCTTAGAATTTGGTCTTTAATGCTAGACTAATGTCCATGTTTTCTGAATTAAGAAACTTTTGTTAAGATCAATCAATTAACTAATTAATCAATTATTAGGTCCTATCCAGTAAGTTACCAGAGTCAGGACAAGAATACATATCAAATCCAGGCCAGTATCTCAAAGGATTCTCAAATTAAGCATTCTAAGGAAAAGGTAAAGATTTCCAGCTAATAAGTCAACTGGTTAGAAAACTGTCTATTTCAATATAAATGGCTAGATAGAACAGTGGCAAAAAATCAACAGATTTGCTAGTTAATCTTGAATTCGAAGTAGGTATTTAAGAAAAAAAAATGACTGGGAACCAGATATGGCTAGAGATCAGGAATTTCTTTAATTCAAAAACCACACCAAACTGGAAAGTCAATAAAGAGGATCAAAAGGGGGAAAAAAGTGTTTCCTAACAAACCTAGTAATCATAGTCCAGTGGGAGAATGACAATACACTTGTGTTCATAGTTGAAAGAAAGGTTGAAGAATTCTACTAAGATACAACAAAAGGAAAAAGGAAAATTGCAGTGAAGGGTCCATCAAAGGCTCTTGTGAGCTTCTGAAAAGCTCAATGATAAAAAGAAACCTGTACTAGAAATTTTGAGGAAGGTGGAACCAAAAGGTATAAGCGGTTAAGTTAAAGCTTTCAAGGATTATACTACACACACACACACACACACACACACACACAGTAGCCTCAACTTCTTTGTGCAATGTTTTTCAACAGAGTGGAAAAAGAATACAAAAATTGGTCAACAGCAGCTCCACTCCTGGGAATACACCCTAGAGAAGAAACTCGTGCTCATGTGCATCAGAAGACAGGTGCAAGAATGTTCATAGCATCATTGTTTATACTAGCAGAAAGCAATAGTATCCAAGTGTCCAGAGACAGTAGACAGGAAAATATACTCCTGTATATCATTCTATGGAATAATGTATAGAATTTCATACGAAAATGAAAATGAAACTAGAGCTGTACCCTGCAAAATTGAGCTTAGAATTATGAGTATAAAAAGCAAGGTGTAGAAGGTACAGTGTAGTACCATTTTTACAAAGTTCTAAAACAAAGACGAACAACTTTATTTAGGGACGCATAAAACTGCTTTAAAACAAAAAGAGAAAATGATAAACACAAAGTTCTGGCAGTACCTACATCTAGGTTGAAAACAAAGGGATTGTCAGGTGAAGAAAACAGGTAGATTCAATAGTAGTAATTTATATTAAGTTGGATGATGAATTCACAGGCATTTATTTTATTTTTATGCCTTATAACATTTATGTATCAAATATGACATAATAAACACATATTTAAATTTGCCACTTCCTTTTATATTCACTTTTTCTTTGCATTTTGCATATATAAGAAGAAGATATGACTAAAAACCACTCTTCCTATTACTTTTTAGAATCCCAGCATAAATCCTGAAGAAGCAGATCTAATAAATTTTCAATGGGAAATGCTAATACCCTCAAACTCTACAGGTTCAAAAATCATAGAAAAATATGACTTATTTCATCAAACCATCAGAAAGTTGCATCCACTTTCTAAGCAACAAAATGCCAGGACAGCACCTTCTTGCTTCCCAGGTGAAGAAGAAAAAATCAAAAGCAATTGCTTGCATCTGTTCTTAACGTTCTTAGAGCTTTAAGAAAAGAATGTTTAAATCTGAAGAAAGAGAAATGAGCCAAGAAATTTGAAGTATCTTTTCAAGGCAGAGACACGCAAAATGAAGTTAAGAAAAAGATTCCACCAACTAGCACATTGCCGACACCGTAAGTGGGAGTTGTAAAACAACAGCAAATTGAAATAGCCAAGATTCGTCCAGAATGTCTGCGGCTCACAGGATGCAGGCTGATTACATTGTTTATAAAGTTATATAAGAGGATGTCCAGTTTCCAAAGATTAGAAAGCAAATATACTTCACATAAAAACATACCAAATGTAATTCTTTTCATAATTCAAAAACCAGTAGTTCTAGCTCATTTAAATCCCTAATTGTACAATACTTTCAGAAAATACGTTATTTAAAGTATCTGGTACTAGATACGTATTTACTATGAATATACAAATTCTTTAAAACGGGAGCAAGGACAAAAATATCATAGGGAGGAAAGATGTAGTATTTTAAAAAGAAAAAATAAATTGAAGTTACATCAGCATTGCTCTGAATACCTGATTACTTCTTCACTTAGGGTATGAGTGATCTTGGGGAACTTCAGCATTTAAATGACTTGAAATTTCCAACTTATTTGAAAAAATAATTCCGGGGCATTGGTAATGAATATTTAATGTGTTTCTTATGCAAAAATCCAAAACCTTTCCAATTTTTCCCATGAATGAGAAATATAAAGAAGGGTTTGGATCTCAAATATTCTAAATGCTTCACCAATATAACCTTCAATCACAACAGTGGCAAACCTAATATCCATAAATTCTGCCTTAAAAAAATTCTTTTGATGCTCTAGCATGGTAGTAATGTTAATTTTTTTTTTTTTTAGCATGGGTTTTTAATAGATTTTTTTTTCCCTCTAATAGGAACACATTGCTCTTAACTGGATACTATCTGAAAACCTCATCCAAGGCTTTACCAACCTCTCTCACTGACAACATCATATTCCACATATTTCTCAGCAGGGAAGATTGGCTTCCAGGGGGGAAACTTTAGTATCAGCTTTTCCAAAAAGCCTGAAAGGAGAGTTAAACTGAATTGCTCTTCCAGAAAACAGGAACATCATTGCTGCCAAATGTTAAATCCCCTAACGCCATGGGACATTTCCTATGATTCTGCCTGTGGCGAAAGATGAGATTCCTGTAATATTTCCCTTAAAAAATGTTTCTTCAAATAATAACAGTAATGGCAACTATAATAGCAACAGTAATAATAATTATAATTATAGAAGCTGTGTGTTTTATATATTTAATATGTGAAATCCTCACGCAACCCTGCAAAGTAGGTATCATTCACCCAAATTTACCGGTGAGGGGAAGCACAAAAGAATTAAGTAATTTGTTCAAGGTTATACAGCTAGAAAATACTGTTGGCTACCTCTATTGAGCACTTACTACATGCTGGTAATGCTCTAAATGCTTTAGTTGCATTAACTAAATCTTGATCCTTATACTAGCACCATAATTATGTGTAATTTTTGATTGAGAAAACTGAGGCACAGAGAGGTGCCCTATGTCACCCACATGGCAAATGCTGAACTGAGTTTCAAACACACGCAGTCTAGCTCCAGAGCCCACATTCTTAATCGGGAGGCTGTACTGCCCCTCCAAATGATTGAATTTATGGTCAAACACAAATCTAGCTCACTCAGAAACATGACTTTCAAAACTGAGTTTCCCCATCGTTTAAACTATACCACATTCCTCCTTTACTACAGCAAAAGTTATCAGATAAGCAATATATACCAACATATATGCTAACTAAATATAATTCGGTAAAAAATATATGTAAAAATCCAAATTATTGTTTAGAGATGTGAATAATGATAATAATCTGTCAGATATACACATAAACACGTGTTCATTCTTGTGCAGGGTAACAGCTGCATAATCCATTGGAAAGCCTATCCCACAAGGAATCCAAAGCTCAAATGCTCCTGCCCTTTCTCCACATACAGAGTCAAATGAAACCACATACTTTCATTATCATGATAACTTGTGGCACACAATTCCACGGGGCAAATATTCTAATTTCTGTCCAACATATATCCTATATAACTGTACCTAAACCCTGCATACTTTCCATTAAGTTTATGGCCTCTCTCAGAGTTCACTAGTTCAAATATTTCTAACTACAAGTTTATCGCTCCCTTTTGATCACAATAATTATTACTTAAAGAATATCTTTTAAAAGAGCCAAAAAGTGAGAAAGAAGGGTTTATTTTATCAGAGAGTTGAAGTTTATATCATTGTATCCCTTTCTCTGCAAGCTCACATGCCTCCAGAACCTGACCCAAAAGCAGTTCACTCGGCCTAAGATCATATACTTAGTAGTATGATACACAAGACATGATAGTGGCTGAAGCACTATTATTAAAGAGAGATTAAAACAGCTGTACATTATGCTGAAGCACTCACTCTTCCCTTTACAAACAGACGGTCCTGGATTACAAGCAGCACTTGACCATTTAAATCACGACAACAACCAGATTTAACCAGCTGGGCCATATTCTCCTAGGCAATGCCTGTTGACCTCCTCAGTCGCAGCTGCTCAAATGAAATTCTCATTAGACAACTTATTTTCAGAAGCCAAAGGACTCTCTGATTAAATATATGTATTTAGATATAGAAGTCCTTTTTAAAGTATTCATTTTCTGACAACTGTCGCTTATGTTAGAGCCCAGCTACATTGGCAACAAGATGGGTGATACAAGGATAACTAAAATTCATCATTTAATCACAGCTGAAGGATTTTTATCTTGGAAGCATTTTAACCTGAACCTATAATCAGTCTTTCTGCATAGTCTACCCACCAATATCAACAGTACTTTAAAAGGTAGATTCTGATATTCATTCTATCCACCTATCCATGCACCTCTCTCTCCCTCTCTCTCTCATCTATCTGCCTGTCTACCTATGACCAAAAAATCAAGGTTAAATTTTCAACAAAACAGAAACCTTGTCTATTTTCCCACAAATCTCACTTTCAGAGGAGGCACTTCAGACAGAACACCTTTGTTCATCAGTGTTTCGGCAATGCAGTCAAATCACTGCTCTGAAGAAGACATTTCTTGAGGGATGGGAGATAAAACATTGGACAATTATTTGGCTGATGAAAGGATCTGCCTGTAAGAGAATAAATTCCCTAATGCTATCTGGAGAGTTTTTGTTTTATCATGTAGATATTGTTTTAAAATAGACCATAATAAATAAACTTTTTATAGATCAGTTCCTGTATATGAGGGGAAGTGAGGGGGAAGGTATTTAGTATGATAGAGTCAAAACATTCTCCAGGACAAGAATGACTCAGGAAAAGTCATTTATTATGTCAATCACAAAGGCTTGTCATTCATGAGGTATGGTCTTCCAACCAGGAAATAGAGGTGAGAGAGAGGCGAGTAATGCATTTGAAAGCTCTTATATGTCCCATGGGATAACAGCTGTCCCACATGAGGAAAGGGACCTGGGGCTTTAAAGGGTCAAAGCCAAGCAAATATTGGTGAAGCTATTATACCTCCTTAGACCTGAAATATAGTTTTATAGAGTCAGAAATCCCATTATACTGTTCTGTAGTATTGCTCTGAGCAGATAATTAAAATTAGGAATCAAACTCAAAGTAGAAAGTAGAAATCTTCATGTTCCTCTACTTTTTGTTTTATTAATTGTATTACCACCCTCCCACTCACCCAAAGTTTAAAAACTCTGAGTTACATGTGAACCACTCCTCTTCCCTGGTCTCCTCACTTAAATGTCAACTCCTAACAATTCTATCTCCTAATATCTTTTCCATATGCACCCCTTCCTCCTTTCTCATTTCTCCCGCCTTAGTTCAGACCCTTGTTATCTCTAGCCTGAAAAACTTCCTCAGTGTCTCTCGTGCTCCCATACATCCTACACGGTGCGGCCAGATGAACTTCCTGGAGGATAGCTCTAAATCCATCACCATGTTGTTCTAAAAAATAGCCAATGGTTCTTCCATGGCCTTCATTCTAAGTGCAAACTCCTTAGCCAAGAATTAAAGGGCCTCAGTGATCTGAACCCAACCTACCTTTTCAGTCTTATATCCTATATGCATCTTCACATACTTTAAATTAGAACATGAACTGTTGGGTATTTTAAAGGTCTCTGCCTGTTCCTTCTGCCTGAAATGTCCCTCCCCTCCATCTCTGCCTATCCAAATCCTTCATTCTCCAAGACCAGTTAAGACCCATTTCCCTTTAGAATCTTTCCATGGCTTCCTAGGCCAGTGCAATCTATCCTGTCAACTCCTATATTAGGCATTGAATTAGTTCATTTTGTACATATCCTATACCTCTTACAAGAATATGAACTCTTTAGAGACTATTGTTTAATTCATTATGGGTGCTCCATATTATGTAGCATAGGGGTTCTTAGCCTTGGGTCCATAGACCCCAAGAGTCCATCTACAGGATTCAGGGGACCTTGGATGGTGACCCTGGATGGAAAAATTCTTTTTCACTAACCTCTAATTGAAAATTTGGACTTCCTTAAATTGTGGATGCAGGAAACAAACTATAAAATATTCATAGTATCTGTGATGCTGTAACCAAAAGAATTATAGTATATTTTTATATCACATTGTACTGGTTAGTGATATCTCAAAATACTTTTTATGTTTATCATTACTTTAAAATTTAATGTTTTGAGTCCCTTTATTAGATCTTGTTGTTTAATGCATTAGTAAAGTAACACGTTCTACCATACCACAAAATTTTAGAATTATTTAATATTTTAATATAATTCATTTCCTTTGTAATTCTATGGATTTTACTTTGTGCATTTAAACTAAGAAATAACCTGTAGGCTTCAACGACTACCAAGGAAATCCACAGCCAAAAAAACCAAAAACCAAAAACCAAAAAACGGTAAGAATCCCTCAGTTCTACTACCACCTTTAAAAATAAAAAGAAAATTTGTAGAAAAATAATCAAGATACTATGTAGTTCTTGATTAAGGCTATAAAAATACATATATGATGAGCTATGAAATACTGTATAAGCAAATTGTTCATAAAAATTCATATTTTGGCATTAGAAAAAGACCAATCTTCTGTCCCCGAGCCCTATTAAAATGGCAATTAAGATTGCCACATACCTCCAAGGACATTTTATTATTTTCCAAAGAAGATTATTCCATACATGGACAGGTACAACTGTTAGATAGTTAATCTTGTTATAAATGATAAGCTGGTTCCTTGAAACTTCTTGTCACTGGTCTTCATTCAATCCCTTTGGAACTACATAGAATAAACCCAGTCCTTCCCCCACATGACTTTACTCTTTAAAGACAACCATGATGTCATCCTTCATCTATTTTCTCTGGGATTAATATTACTAGTCCCTTCAACCATTCCTCTTATTATATAATTGTATGTCTGTTATCATGTCAACTGTTCTCCTCTGAGAATATCCCAATGTTTTTTAGTCCCACCTAAAGGTAATTCTCAACTCAACACCATAATTCAGGTGCATTGTATTGACCAGGGAGTTCAATGGGACTACCACCTTTTGAATGCTACATACCGTAATTCTAGTAACGCTGGCTGAGACAGCACTATCAAATTTTTGGCAATATTCATCATGCTGACTCCAGCGTACTTTCCTAAAACTCATAAGCTTATTTTTTTTTTAATTCATGTGTCTGCTAGTTGAATTTCCTTCAGTAATTATTTGTGCAGCTAGGAGTCTTTGTCACAATCTCTGGACTTTACAATAAGATCTATTAAATTTTTTCTTGATGGGTTAGTTTTAAGTTCATATTTTTGGTTTGTCAAAACCTTTTGAGTTTTGTTTCTTTCATACATTTCATTCAGTGTTCCTTCCAGATTTGTAGAATCTGTAAGTTTGATGAGTATACTTTTATCACTTCATATTTATACTTAATATATATACATTAATACACACTAAAAAAGTGCCTGAAATTCTGATGCCTAATATATATATATATATACTATAGAAAACGAAGTTCAGTAAAGTACATAAAAACATTATTTGATAGTAGGAATTTAGTGATAAAGTACTCTTAAATGAGAGGTCTCATCTTGCAAGTGCCTCTCTTGTATCAAATCTTTAACACACAGTAATAAAGAGGAAGAACAGAAAACTAACCATGACTTGCAAGAGAAAGATTATTTTAAATTTCCTAGGAGTTCACACTGGGAAAAAAAAATCATCACAAATCAGTTTCTTCATTTTTACATTAAGGAGCTCTCTAAAGAATTCTGAAAACTACTTTCTTATAGGACTAAACCATCTTTTTGGTAAATCATAATTAAAATAATCTAGCAATTTCATTTATTCAGAGATTATTGATCAGACAGCTTCATTTATTCTAGAACATAGCCAAGTAGGGGAAAATAAAGTGTCTGAACAGCCAGAAGTCCATGAACTAAAGATCATGTATATTACCCAGAGTCTCTCAGCAACTCACCCAGACATACATGTTTATATTTTACTTATGGTCCTGAGGTTGTGATCATCTATTTTCATAATTTACAAATGAAAAAAGAAACAAATTAGAAATTATTCACAACAACGCAAAAAGTAACAGCCTGCAATCTGATATTGAAGGAACAAAACCCAACATACACACAGACACACAAACACAGACACACACACACACACACATGCATGCACCAAAAGATACCTATATCAAACAGACACAAGAACTCAAAAGTATCATAATTGCAGAGAAATAACCATAAAGCCAAATAGTCCTAATTATCTCAATGATCTCTGGGGGCATCATTACATTATAGCCTGATAAAATAATTGACATTTATAATATGATAATCATCACAATACCCCAAATGTATGTAGTTTACTGCTCATCAGAGACTTCTATATTCATTATTATAGTTAATTCTCAAAATGTTTGAGTTACCAAGTCAAGTATTAGTACCACACCAAATTGTAAATTTTATGGCTCGGGGAAACTGAAGAACTTATCCAGGGTCACATAAGTATTAGATAGGTATTGGAGTTGATAGTCTACTGCACCATGACCCTGAATCATCAAAAAATATTTACATTTTTGTGCCATCTCATCTGGTTGGTAAGTCAGGGACGTGTGTGATACATTTTAGAAACTTCCTTTTGTGCTGATGTGATGGACACATCCACAAAAATTAATTTGAAATTTTTAAACTTTTAAGCCCTTATAGGAATAAAATTAAGTTACATGAAAATCCCCTTATATCCCCATTTCTCTACAGTGCTACAGAACTCTAAATTTAACTTACAGTGTTAGCAATAAATCCAGAACCATTAACTACCCTACATTTCAAAGTCTAAAATCTGCACATAAAGAACATACATAGTACAGCAACCACTTAGACTTGATTTATTTAATTTAAAAATATTATTAGAGTCTTCTATCATGTTTTTTAGGACCTAGGTGAACCTAAGTGAACCTATGTACATCTCTTGAGAGAGTAGATGTGGGATGAGGCAATAGATGTCATGCGTTTTAGCACTTCCCTCTTGAGCATTTAGGTTTGACAAATTAGAAACCTCAACTCTCAATTCTACAACATTTGGAGGTGAAAGGATAATATTTATAAATTTGTAATATTTTCTTTGGTTTCTTTTTTTTATAAATTTGTAATATTTACTTAAAAAATAAGGAGAAATAAATTAGTTTTGTTTTTATTTTTTGTTTGTTTTTCTTTTCTTTTTAAACAGTTGATCTTTTCATAATAAAACACTATCCATCAAAAGGAAATAAGGGAGAAAAAATGAAAAATAAAGTTGCAGCTGCAAAAGTTCCCATAGTACACCTTTTTCCAGGGTAAAGCTTGCAGTCCATTTGATTTGTTATCATAAGAACAAATTAAAATGCACAAAGTTTTAGAAAAATGGAGCTATCTGCTTAATACTCTCAATGGATCACAATCTGCATCACCATGGTAACCTCTGAATAACTTTTTCCTGGCTAGTGCCAATTATGCACTGCTTTGGCCCTTGAAATCCCACTCAGTTTTTTTAAAGGCCTGGAATCTTTGAAAGAATAAAGCCCAATAGTTAAGTCCACACATACCCTCTTGTTCAGTCCGAGTCATTTCCTCAAGCTTCTTCTGTTTCAGTGTGTCCACCACATCGGCAAGGCTCCCTTTGCGGCGTTCTGGGGTTCCAAAAGTAACACTGGTCATTATCTCGCGGTCCCGACTCCCTTCGTCAGGCTTATGTGGTGAGGTAGAGGTATTTCGGAAGGAATACAGGGAACATAACTTATTATTCTCCGACTCCTAGAAAAACAAAATAAAATAAAACCATTAGAACATTTGTTTCTTTGCATACCGTTGGAGAAAAATCCCAAACTCAGAATAACAGCACATGAGGCTTAGATGGACAAAAAATATTAACCATCTCTCCTTTAAAAATACTAAACATAAAAGAAGCAATTATCAAAAGAACTCCCCTGAAATTGATGATTAAAACTATTTTTTTTAAATTAGAAACCAACCTAATTGTTTCAAACCCTTAATTTTAAAATGGACACTTTGACTCCTTATTCATTTACACCCTTCATTTGAAATACTTTGGATTCAATTATTAATTATTAAGATTGGCAAAGTTTTTCTTTTAATTGGCACTTTTGTTAAATGCTCTTCCACAACCTAAAAAATAAGTATATCACAATAACATTATCCTTGAATTTAGAAACAATAGTGAAATTAGCTTCATTATCCAATGTTAATTATTCAACAGAAAATATATAAAATATCTAAATCAGTGCCAGAAAGTTAGCCACTCGGAACAATTTTGTGTGCTGGCGTTTGAGGAGAATCATTTTTCCTAGCCATACACCTTTCAAAGTTACAAAAACCTCTTTCTATTCTTTAACATTTACACTTTAGCGCATAGTCACACACATTTGAAAGTGGTTTGTTTTTACATTTTTATGTTTGTTTGTTTGTTTGTTTTTAAAAGGACAAGTCTGTTACAGAAACATCTGCACAAGAATTACTTCACAATACAGAGAAGATAGCTAACAGGTAAGAGGGTTAGATCCATCTGTAAGGAAAAAAATGCAAAACTGAGATTGAAAATAATTAACACCTAAGAGTTTATAGGAAGAAAATGTTTTTACATCTCTCTAAATCAGAACTGAGGGTTGGAAGCAACTGTTATTTAGCTACAGCCCATCAGTAATCTTATATTCACCTCATCTGTCTGGGCATAGGTATTCTCTAGCCCAATAAAACATGGTATGAAATAAATAAAGCATCTAGCCTTTGTGATTCTCATCAGAAGCATGAACATCTTAACTGCTCCTATATCTCTCTCCCCCTTCACAAAGAAGCCCAGCAAGCTTCAAGAAGTAGAGGAAGAAACAGGAGGTAAAAGTTACAGTAATAACTGGTGGGAAATGGGGAGAAAAAAATGTAGCCTAGACAAGTATAGGTTTTGAGATAACTGTACCCGATAAATGCTAGGTTATTAGTATTTTTGTCATTGTAGAAGGTTAAATAAAACTTATTTTCAGGGCTCCTGGGAGCATATTATGAGATAACATTTGTAAAGCAACTAGGCACAGGACTGAGTTCTTAGGAGGTGGTATTTAATAACCAGTGGGCACCATTATTCTGATGGAAGGAGCAGATCTAAGGATGGAACCAAGGTGGCTCTTTCCCTCTGGACCTAAGGAATTGTTTAGTAAAAAATGTCATGACTCTTAGAGTAAATTGAATACTGTGAAGCATGAGTATGTACTAAAAACCACTGAATTGTATACATTAAATGGGTAAATCATGTGGTATGTGTACTATATCTCAATAAAGCTGTTAAGAAAATATAGTAAGCCAAATCAGTCTTTTTTTTAATTCCCAGTACTAGCACAATGCCTAGCACAGAACAGATGCTCATTGCATTTGTACTGAAATAAATTGAAAAGGCTAAAATAAACTGAGTAGGGCAGGAAAGAGAGCTCCTCTTTACCTTGCTCCTAGATCTTTTCTTTCCCCAGGAAAGATATTGTATTTCATTTAATGTTTACAATAGCTCTATTGAGTAATGCAGAGGAATCCCTTCTCTTAGATACCAGTCATGGTTAGTAGGTGACTTCTTCAGATGGTCAGTTCATTCTCTGCTTTGTGCAAATGAAAACTCAGAAATGGGGGCGCCTGGGTGCCTCAGTCAGTTAAGCATCTGCCTTCCACTCAAGTCAAGATCTCAGCCCCACATTGGGCTCCCTACTCAGCAGGGAGTCTGCTTCTCCCTCTCCCTCTGCCCTTTCTCCCTGTTCATGCTCTCTCTTTCTCTCTCACTGTCTCTCTTTCAAATGAATAAATAAATAATCTTTAAAAAAAAATAAGGAAAGAAGGAAAACTCAGAAATGTGTTTTCCAAAGCCATTTTTCTCTCTTAGTAATGTCCCTATCAGAAATCTGACCTAGACTTTTTTGAACCAGTATCACCATTGGATCAATTATGCTTCCATCACTTTCATTTCAAGTGCAAACTAGTCTTGCATCATAGCCTATAAAACAAAAACAGAAACAAAAACAAAACTCTGACTCAACCTAAGAGATTAAAAACCAAGTCAAAACAACAGTCATGTGGAGGTGGGTTACCTACAAATGAGCCACCATTGATCATAATACAAAGGGCTTTCCCATCATTCCTAAATTGAAATTGAAAGACATTAGGAATGGCTCTCCTGCCTGAGGAACAACTTTAAGTTGTCGTCAGAGCATTTAGGCTTCATACAGTACCATTTTTTTCTGTCAGGTCTAATTTTAAACAGTTTTATTTACTCACTGTCATTTGTGAGATAGACTGCTTTCTTTGTTTTTTTTTTTAACCTGTGAGAATGTAGCCACCGCCATCCTACACCACAGACAATCACCATGGGTTTCCACACCAATGACCCACACTGTCCTTAGCCCCATAATCTGTGCAAAGTGGATCAACACTTCCAAGAAGCAGAGAGCAAGAAGCTAAAAAGTCATGATTTTTCTAAAAAAGTGACAAGAACTACTTTCAATATGTCACCAGGCACCAACACAGGCAGTGGATAAAATCATCAATGGCGTAAGTCATATGAGTCATCTTATACCATTCTTAGGAAAAAGGGAAAGGTGCAAATTTTACCATTTCTGGCCCTCACTTTTTAACCTTCTAAAACTTAACGAATAATGGCCTCTCATAAATGGAGGCCTATAGGCAATTCATCTGTGTAAAGAGGTATTTAAGTCCAAACACTTAAAACGAAGAGAGTGCCATTAGATAAAAGGCAATAATACCAAACTAGAAAAAGAAACTTGACAAAGGATCTTTAGGGTTTTTTTTAAGGAGCTAGGTAATTTTTAAGTAAGTTTACTTGAAGGGAAAAAAAGCTCAACTCTTATGTAATTTCCTAAAAATGAAACAGGTCCTATGAAATATCAGTTTGAGGGAAGATGCCCAGTGATGATATCTGTCGTGTCGTGATGTATGTCACTGCAGCACAGCTGTGGAGAGATTTGAGAAAGTATTTCCCTAAAGCGATGGTTCTCAAACTTCAATGTTTAGAATTCCTTAGCAAATATGCTAAAATGCAGATTCCCTCACCTCCCTCTAGACCCCCCAAGGGTGGGGCGCAGGAATATGAAGTTTGATAAACATGCCAAGTGATTCCGATGTATAGGTGCTTTCATTCGGATGCCTCCCACTTTAAAAAACACTGATCCCTGTGAAAGCAAGGAAATAAATGCTTTGCCTGAATGTTACAATATGGATGCAATTATGAAAATTTTTAAGAAGACTGGTTAGTTTTAATTTTAAAAAAATAACATAAAGGAGATTACTTCTCTTCTTTTGTTCTTTCTTGTGAAGACAACCACTGGATAACATGACTGAACAAATGAACATCACAACAAGCAGAGCATATGGGGACTGAGTTAGCATTAGTTCATTCAAAGGCAATTTACTATAAATTTGTTTTCTCTCAACCCCAACTTCAGTGGCACCACCAAACCTAACAGTGAAGATAATTTTTGAAATATTATTTAAAAGGATCCCAATCCCAGTATAAGAACTAAAGCAACATTGATTCAGATTATCCAAAGAGCTTTTTGCTGGAAATCAAATATGATATGCATGTGCCTGAAAAAGCACATAGTAGTACATAAAAATAGTCATTAGGCAAAGTTTCTAGAAAACAAGCAATTTTCACAAATTAAAAATATTTAATTAAGATGTTTCCATGTCTGAAGGGGATAGAAAGGTAAATATTAAAATAAAACATATGTGAGGTGATGGATGTCAACTAAATTTGTTGTGGTAATCATTTCACAATACATACATGTGTTAAATAATTATGTTCTACACTTTAATACAACATTATTTGTCAATTATATCTCAATAAAACTGGAAAAACATTTTAAAATAAATATTGCCCAGATTTTTCAGAGGTTGTTATTCAAAATAGATTGCTCAGCAGTGGCAATAGAAAGACGTTAGACTTAAATAGCCTTCTCATGGTACTGTGAATATATCAAACACACGCAAATTTTTGAGCTTTTGTGCTTCATGTTCCCTCCCTCTAGAATGTCCTACATTCTCTTTGACTATTAACTCAAACCACTCCTCAAAGCTCAGATCAAATTCATCCTTGAAGTCCTGCCTGACTATACTGGACCTCACTAGCCTCCTACCCCCTGAACTACACATGGAAGCACTTAATCAGAACCACGCAACTTAGCATTTAATAATATACTAGAATAAATTATTCATTACTATTTTGCATGTATTAATCATATATGCAACTAAATTTTAACACTTGAAGGATTGGGGCCATGTCTCATGCTTCTTCTCTATAACCCCAGAGCACCCAACAAAATGTTAAGTACATCATCAGCTGCTGAACTTGAAACAACTATTTACCAAATATGTCAGAAATAATTTTAAAAGTAAGGCTAAGAGTAAAGATTTGTTCTAACAGTGACAGGATTGCTTATTTAAGCAAAGTATTGAGAACCGAAATATTAAAAAAATAAAGGATTCATTTAATAGAAGATGATATAGCTACACAATGGAATACCACACAGCCATTAAAAACAATATTACATATGTTGACGACAGAGTTGTTTATAATGATGCACAATTAGAGGCAACTTACATGTCCAGTTTTAGGGATCATTCTGAGGGCATTAGGGTTTCATCCAGAGGGTAGAATAATTTGAAATTTTTGAAAATCATATTTTTCAGAAAATGTAGTGATGTGGGAATATTCATAATGTATTGTTGGTAAAAAGTGTGTTAGTGAGAAATATCAATATATATTTTTTTTAGAAAAAATTATGTACAGAAGGAAAGACAACAGAATGTCCAACAAAACATTATTGGTCCTCTGAGTGTTGGGATAATAGGTATTTTCAATTTTCTTTTTTGAAGTTATCCATATTTTGCAAATGTTCTATTAAAAATAAATATTATGGTCAAGTTTGAATATGAATACCAAAAAGATGTTATAGAAATAATTCATTTACAAAGACATATGTATTAAATGGGAAAAAGGATATATTGTATCATTTAGTACATGAATTCAATTTCGTTGCATGTGTGCATAAGAGTAAATATGGCTACAGAACAAACAAAAAACTGGGAAGATATACACCAAAATATTTAGAGTGATTTCTAAATGGTGATGAGATTATTGATAATTTTTATTTCCTTTTGCTTTATGTGTTTTCTAATTTATCATTGATGAACACATTGTTTACGTAATAAAGAAAAACAAAAATAGTTTTATAAAAAGATGCTCAAAGGAAATATAAAATAAAATTTAAGAGAAAAAAAATTGGCCCTCTTGAAGATGTCTAGAAAATTAGTGTATTATAATCTCCCTGTATTGAACCCAGAAAAAATAACCAAGCTTTCTTTCCTTGGCATTTCTGCAGGAGAGGGCTCTCAAATAACATTTTCTAATAAATTTAATTATTTAAAAAGGAATCCTTGCATCAGCTGAAATCTAGATCCTTATCATTATCACCCACTATTTTCCATTTGTCCTCAAAAGATACACAAAATCAATCTATTTCCTCTTCTGTGTTAGAGTTATTCAAATATCTGAAGGGAGGGGTTGAATTAATAGTTCTTTTCTAGGGGACACTCCTCCAGTTTCTACACCTATTTCCCATTTGACATGGTTTCCTGACCCTTCGTCTTTCTCCTCTGATTCACTCCAGTTTCTAGATATTGTTCTTAAGATGTGTTGCCAAGAACTGAATACCAAAGTTCTGTATCTTCGTTTGCAGCAAGAACTAAAGTAACAGTCAGAAGGTTATGCAGCTTCCCTCATGTCACACAAGTAGAAGTGGCAGAACTAGTTTAAAATCCAAATGTAGGTTTTCTGACTCCACAGGGCTATAATAAAATCACTCTCAACAGTAAAAGATGCCAAAATTCCAGTAACACCTACCTCCTTAATCTGTTTGTTACCTTGCATTGGCAGAGAGGAACTTTACCTACTTTGAGACAGAAATTCCACTTTGTTATTAACCCTAATCTAAGAGTTACCCAGAAGAACCTTGTATTGGTTATCTCTTGTTTAAATATTATACTATAAATATCTTGTATAATCATTTATAGTGAATCAGGAATTTGGGAGAATCTGGTCTGCGTGGTTCTGTCTCAAGGTCTCCTGTGAGGTTGCCAGTAAGTCAGTGGCTAAGGTTGGAGTCATATCAAAGGCTTGTTTATTCACAAATGTGAACACTTCAAGAGTCTGGAGCTGGAAACCGGGGTTCTTGGACATCTTCTCTCTCTATGTGATCTCTTCACATGATCTTTTCTCTCCAGGATTTTAGCTTCAGACTAGTTGGACTTCTTACATGGTAGTTCAGGTCTCCAAAGGTACATGGCCCCAGGAAGAGCCAAATGAAAGCTATATCACTATTTCTAACCTAGTCTGGGGAGTCATGTCATGTAACTGTAAGCACAATCTATTCAATAGTAAGTCACCAAGGCTTGTACATTGTCAAGAGGGTGGGACTTAGACCCTGCCTTTCTACAGGGTGGAGCTATAACTATATCCTCAAATAGTTGCTGTAAGAAATGAATAATATATAAAGCACCTAGGACAGTGTCTATCACCTAAGTTACTCAACATACGGTAACTACTCATTATTAAATTTCAAACATCCTTTGTCCAATTGTCTTGTGTTTCAGTTTTTAATTCTGAAAATCCAGTCATGATGACCACTGACGCTATTTTTAGGTTTTTATTTATTCTCATTCATCTAAGTGTAATAATAAATACTAAATGACACTACTCTCTTCAATATCAATGCTCAAAAATCACCTCCTTTATAAAGTCATCCCAAACTAATTCCATCAAGATCTGACCCCTCACAAAACCCCAGTAGCCTTAGCATTTGTAACTAGCTTTTTCTGGGATACTTACCATCAATTCCCACTTAACCTAACCGCATATGGATTATCTCCACTCTGTCCCGGAGCAGCTACAGTCTACTACTGCTCTAATTTGCCCGGGTTGCCAACTGCACCTTGACCAGGAATATGAATGGGCAGTCATAACTGCAAGCAGAGGAGAGCTATAGGCTGGGGTTACAAAAGTCAGATAAGATGTCAGGAACTGACAAGCAGAGACCATAGGTCAGGAATGGAATCTTGCCCTACAAAACAGAGTTGAAACCCACATACAGGTGGAAGTCATTGCTGCTGGGAGAAATGACTGGGAAATGGCCTCTCTAAGCAGCTGCACGAATCAACTTCTCTACATGCTGACCAATGTAGCTATAGGGACAGAATATTACCCTCTCTTCCCCTTTCCTTCACCCATTAGCAAGGCTGAATTAAATGTGTTCACTCTTACTGCATTGCATGCTGTCATTTTGTTTTTGCTTTTGTTTTCCATTTTAGTTATACTTCCGTTCCAATTACAGCTTTATCCTCACTCCAGGTAAGATTTATCGGGATACCAAATTATAGGTTTGTCCCTGATTTCTGACAGTTCCCAATCTACAGCAAGCTTCTGTTTCCTTAAACCCTATCCCAAATCACTCAAACAAAGGCCAAATCCTAAAAAATGTTCTTTTGAATACTCTCTGAGACATTCGATGGTTGTCTGTGGTGTGCGTTCTCCCTACTGTAATGTGTCATAAACCCAAGTTGCTCAACTACAAGTGTGTTCCTGGTAGTCTTTAACTGAAGGAAATTAATGGGATGTAATGTCTGTAAAGAAATTAAAAGCAATAATAAAACCAACTAAAAGTTGTTTTTGTTTGTTTTAAATGACTGTGTACTAGCAACTCCGCCATGTCCGTGATCAATCTTCTCTGACAGAATGGATGGCTCCACACACCTCCTTTTGTATGCACTGCATTTTATATATTTCAAATTTCTATTAAGCATTCAAGTTAAATCACACAAATTACATATATACATGTATTTTAACATATTATATTAAGTTATATTATATATAACTGCTAGACATTTTCTGATTCCCCACTTCAAACAACTCTTTTCTGATGAACCAAAAACTACCTGCCAACTGTGCTGTATAAGACGCATACTACCTCAGTATTATTGGGTGACTGACAGATAAAGCTTTACCTAATCTAGGTTCCAATAACTTCTTGCTAACAAAGGAAATCTAACCTTTTTAATATGCTGAAAACTAAATTGCTAACATTCATAGGTTCTTTCTCAGAGGAAAAAGTACGTTTTTCTCTAATATGACATATTTTAAGGAAAAGCATTGGTTTAAAGAAGCTTACATAAATGAAAATACTGAATTTGGTTCCAGTTAACAACAGATTATTCCTGATAAAAGTATCATTACTCTAATAGTAAAACAAAGTTTGATTCTTTTTCTCTTTTATTAAAACTGATACTTGGTAGAATATATTAGATTTATACAGCATTCTCAATCATGCCACTTTACACTATTATTATACTGTTCAATAACAATAAATTTACTCATGACATCAGAATATAAATTTATTACCAGTATCTGCTAAAGTGTCATGATTCTGGGGCACCTGGATGGCTCAGTCTTAATGGTTAAGCGTCTGTCTTCGGTTCAGATCATGATCACAGGAGCCTGGGATAGAGCCCTGAGTTGGGCTCCCAGCTTAGTGGGGTGTCTGCTTCTCCCT
The DNA here is from genome assembly GCF_017311325.1 of Ursus maritimus. Classification (NCBI taxonomy): domain Eukaryota; kingdom Metazoa; phylum Chordata; class Mammalia; order Carnivora; family Ursidae; genus Ursus; species Ursus maritimus. Next base: position 5,292,431 of record NW_024424786.1, read on the forward strand.
CTCCCTCTGCCTCTCCTCTCTGCTTGTGCTCTTTCTGTCTCTCTCTCAAATGAATAAATAAAATCTTTAAAAAAAAAATAAAGGGTCATGATTCCTAAAGTCTAAGAAATGAAAGCTATTGTTTTGATTATTTTGATTCAAAGAAAAAATTACAATAGTAAGTTTTTAAAATGTCTTCATCACCATATTTAATAAATGGAAGTAAAATACAGAAAAAATATTAAAGTCTCCAAACCTGTCAAGACAAACACATAGAAAAGCTTTGCCTCATCTATACACTATCAGCCTCACAAATAGAATCAAAATCTCAAGATTCAAAGGTCCTTAAAAATCCAATTGCTTAATCTCATCTGGTACTTGAATCCCTGTGCAAAAAAAGATGATATAATAGTTAATAAAATGCAGGCTCTCTGGGCCAGATTTTGTAGTTAAGTCACAGCTTTTCTACCCACCTCCCATATAACCCAGACAAGTTAACTAACTAACTTCTCAGAGATGAGAATATTTTATGACTTTTTGGTAATGGAATGGTAAGAAGACCTTTAAGGCAGGCAGGCCTGGTGGTGAATTTACCAACACTGGAACAACATTCTATCAAGGTCCAGCTATTAGCTGATTTGTGTGCCTACCAACTTTAGACAGTTAACTTTCATCTGGAAATTCATTAGTATTCGAACTACCATATGATACTCAACTTAAACAACACTACCAGGCTAGGTTGAATTGGGTAAGACAATTTTAACTTTGAAGCCAAGAAAGTTAAAAGTAGCAAGAGACTTGGTGATTACAGTTCAAATCTTTCATTTTTGAGATGAGGAAACTGAAGTCCAAAGATATAAAGTGACTTCCCTAAGGTCACACAGCAAATCAGTGACAGAGATAAACATAGGCCTTCTATGAGGCAACATCCTTTCCTCTACGTTTCCTCTAAATAACCACAGGGAAAACATTTCCACTAAATCAAGAATTTTTGTTTATTTGTTTGCTTTTTACAGTTTGAGGCATTGGGGAATAAGGGGTGTGATTATGCAGAAGTTGGAGAAGTATAATTGGACAAGTTCTTACAGAGCAACTTTCTATGCATGGAGAGTCTCAAATGATTCCACAGAGCTTTTCATACAAGATAACTACTTACTCTAGTGTCAAGTCTATTATCCTCATGCTCTCCTCCTTTGTAGTTGTTTTCTCTCCTTCCCCATTTGAGAGATACCAGTGCACTTATGAAAATAACTGTGTATTTTTTATATATAATCAGCAAAGCAGCTAGTATGCTTTAAATGAACTGAAGGCTATGGTGGATGCCTAAATTATATACACATCACTGGATCCAGGTATCAGTCAGCTTACCAGGAACCATTTTGCATAACTGTCATCCAAATGAGGAATAATGAAGAGCACTTTGAAATAGTGGACAAACCCAGACATCAGAACTATGAAGCAGAAGCGAAGGAGAAGAAGTAAAAAACCTACCTAACCTGTACCAAAAACAGGTAAATAGCCTTGAAACTAGGACAGTCAAGTCACCAGGGACCTGTTGTAGGACACTAACTCAGAATGAACAGAGAAGAAGAGGGTTTGTAGTATGATACAAGTAGTCTGTTGAAATGTGATTTAATCCAGCTTCTGGAAAACCTGCCCCTAACTCAAGACTGAAACTGGGGTCATTGGAGGGGAAGGGGATCTACCATCATTCAAGGGTATCAGAGTGGCTTCAGAAAAAAATGGGATTTAAAACTTTTAGGAAAAAGGTAAGATAGTTGGGATTCACTAGGAAAAAGGTAGTAATTAAGCCCCCAGAAACAAATATCGGTATAATAACAAACTATGTCTTGGTTGTCTACCTAAAAATGAGACTGAGGTCACATTAAAAAGAGTTCAGAGTACGCACTTTCTATCTCACAAATCTTCTTTTTTTTTGAGAGAGAGAGAGAGACAGCATACACCCACACAGTGGGGGGAAGAGGGGCAGAGGGAGAGGAAGAGAGAGAATCTCAAGCAGGCTCCTCGCCCAGAGCAGAGCCCGACAAGGGGCTCTGTTTCACAACCCTGAGATCATGACCTGAGCCAAAATCAAGAGTCGGACACTTAATAGACTGAGCCACCCAGGCGCCCCACAAATCTTAATTTTAAGAAGTACCCAAGCCCAATCGAGGCCTATCAAATCCATTTGTTAATAGAGACTCTACTCTAGTAACAGTGGCACGCTTCCACGGCCTTGTTTGCCCAGGGAGGAGTAACTAGAGAACCAACTGTTCTCTCTGTCATATATACTGAGCCCTCACAACTGCTCTGGAGACTCAAACACCCCCCCTCTTCACTGGATGTTGCCCAGTAAGGGTCGCAATTCAGAGAATTCTACCACAAAAGCCTTCAAATTTCCTTCTAATATGTCAAATACATGTAATGGCTTAACATGAAACTCTCTGTAATCCAGAAATTTTAAAATAACATCTCCAGCTCTCTGACTTAAGTTTTTTACAGATAGAACAGGTACAAAGAGACTAAAAATGATACCTCAGAGTCTGTGTTGCTAATACAGCGTGCATCTATCTATCTACCTATCTGTGTCTCTCTATCTATCTTTTATATTTACATTTCCAGGAAAAGGGAAAGTAGGCACAAAAATGTCACTAATTTACCACAAGGCAGCAACGAGAAGTCTAATTCTGTCATCAGGTGTACCCAATGTCTGAAAGCTGTGCATTGTCCTACCTGAAGGCAGCACACAACCCTGAATTGATGACTCAGTTACAATCCTAAAAGTGCATGCTTTTGCTCTTCTCGGTGTGGGGGGTGGGGAAGGTGGATGGGTAAGGTGGGAAGGTATGAATTTATATTTTTCTCTCTAACTTCCAAATACCTAAAAACTCAGATTCAAATTAATTCCTTGCTCTACTGATCATTCCTCATAGGTCCAAGAGAATGGCAGCCAAAAGGACAAGTAAATTCTAATCTTACTGTCAACTTCAAAAAGCTAAATAAATAAACCATAATCAACTTCATATACAAAATATATCAGTATAAGAACAAAACAAAAAAAAATGAGAGAGGTATCTTTGGTAGAAGCATACCATGAACAAAATAATTAATACAGCTGAAGGCCACACATTAACTCTGAATTCAGGAGCAAAAATTTACTCCAATTTGTTCATGGATTACATTAGCTTAATCCTGGCTAACATCGTCCTTATGTAAAAAGCTACTAATTTACCACTAGAGCTAACCAAAAAATTCCTAAATAACAGTAATTGCCAAAACAAAAAAGCTCATCTTTTGTGTCCCAAGATAAATGAATCTCTTCTATATACCACCATAATCTATCTATGCTTACATGAGGGCACATTTCTTCCCAGAAGTTTGACGAACTTGAGAATATTGTATTCTAGGTACTCTCAGTACACCGGCAGTGAAAACAAATCAGAGTTAAATTATAATGAAAGCAAAAGTTTACAAAATAATTCTCAATCATTTTATTAAATAAGGTTTCCCATTTTCTAGTATGTTAATGAAATATAAAGAAGATAAATGAAATGCATAAATATTCATTTCTAATTTTTACCTGATTGTAAAATTTTATTAGCAAACGTTTGTAATTTATACTTTGGATTCGAGAATGTGGTTTACACAGAGATATATTATTGAACTCAATTTGCATCACCTAGAAAAATAATGCCTAGAGGTCATGGGAATGCACTAATACCAAAATAATACTTAAAAGGTTAATAGTATAAAAAATAAATGTCATCACACTGAAAGCTATATTAACAAAAGCAATAATGGCTTGAAGTTGTTCTTCTTTTAAAAGGTTACATTTCTCTTGGAAAGCAAGGAAAACTTCTTATTGCAGAGGACAATCAAACAGTAGGATAATTTGCATATCAAGATAATTAAGACACATTCATTAGATGTGTTCAAGAAAGATTGGATATGATCATGTAAGGAACAGAGTAGGTGCTTTCCTGCTTAATGCAGGTGGTTTGACTCAATAATCAAAGAGCCCTTTCAATGTCATCTCCGACTGACTCATTATGTTAAAGTTGCCTTTATGGAAAGCAACCCTCTCCAAATTAGTGTAAGAAGGTAGAGCAGGAGGAGTGAAAACTACAATCCCAGCTTCCTCCTTCCAAAGCAAAATGCTCCCTGTCACAGGCACCACCATCTTATTCATGCTGATATAGAAGGACCTTCAGATTCATATCTCATTCTAATCATGAAAAGTTCAAATTAGTCACATAAAAGACTGCATGCTATATCATATATACATTGCTTTCTACATGTTGCTTCAAAGCCTTACAGGAATGTGTGGATTTCATTATTCCAGTTATCATATTTCATTATAGTGATGTACTCAGATCACCACTAAGTAAGAAGGAATTCTATATAAGAAAGTGTGTATTAATCAGAACCACCTATAGACTGTGGAGTTCTGCTTTAGTCAGAAAAATTATTGGTCTTTAATCAGAAAATTATGAGATCAACTCCCATTGATTAATACCAATTTGACAAGAAGGCAATCTTAAAAAACAAAAATGTTCTGAAACCATTGAGAAAAAAAGCTACCTGGAACAGGCCTGGCTCAATCAAGCTGTTCTGCTAGACTATGTCATCCCAGGTTTTCTATTAATAATCAAATTTTATTTTAAATGATTATTGAAAAGGGACCTTTCGTAAGTGTTGGAAATACTACAGAACCCAAACAATACTTTGGTCATGAAGGAATATTTGCATGTGGATAGTAGACAGAAAAAAACAAACCACAGGAACAGCCCTGGCATCACTATGAGCTGTGCGTTAGCAGCATAGTGGTGAAAGAAGTGAAGACAAAATATTTATGAAGCATAAAGATATCACATGAAAATGAAGCAAATTAGGGGAATATTGGTTGAATCCCAGAAAAGATAATCCTTATGAACATGAAGGAATGCTGTAAATTGTAAGTGAATGCCAGTAATGGAGTTTGTTAAGAGATTCATGTGATAGTCAGTGCTCTGCAAACTCCAGTCACCGGCTCTTATACAGCCTGCAAGATTAAAATAAAAATAAACATGGCATATCTTGTCTCCTTGAAAACATTCTGTATATACAGTTTTATTACACTGAAAAAAAAAAAGATACTTGGGCCTGATTTTCCTTGAACTGTCAAAATACAAAAGAAATGCAAAAAGTCGTTGCACAGATGTAGCAAAGTACTGGATTTTTATATTTTGGCAGGTGCTCAATATGCAGCCCACATAATCACATGTTAATGACTGGAGTGTGTTAATCAGCATGCATACCTGATTCTTTCTTGCCCAAGGGGGAAAAAAGCCAACTATTCCAGAGCATGTTAGTGTTTCTACTTCTGATAAAGATTTTGATAATATGCTAGGTAAGAAAACTTTTCCAAAAAGTATACTTAAAGGTATGTTATATCATTAAGGTTAATAATAAAATCATTCCAATTTCCATAAACATCAAGATATTTTCAAGTAGCATACCAGTAATCATTCTGTTTAATGTAAGGTACCCAGGTTTGGGAAACTTTTTTAAACATCGACATTTTTTTAATAGCAAGAAGGAAACAGTGCACATAACCAGGGTATGGAAATACCAAGATGATCAATGTGTTAACACTAGACAACAGTAGCTGTCTATTTCACTACCCACACCAGGCAATAAAATATGGTTTTACTTTTTGGTTCAAACTGTAAGTACATTCCTGTCATTAAATTTCTGAGAGGCTAAATACAGTTTCAATTTTACAGAAAATGGGAAATCTCCCACAAAGCTTCCTGGAGAATGTTATTTCATGACTCAGGGGATAAGGGCGGACATTTTTCACTTGCTACCAGAAGTATAGGTTTGAAATTTACTTAAATTGAATGACTTCCAAAATCCTAAAATGAGAGGAGTGGTAACTAAATTTTCTAGGAAGTCTAAACCTTGCTAGTTTATGGACTCTTTTCTGGTGCTTCCTGGACCAAGCAGGTACCAAAAAGATGCACAGAAAGCCTCCCTTAGGTGTTAAGACTATAAAATAGGTCCCTGCGAACTAGTGGGCTTCACTAAACTTCCTAAAACACGGTCTCAATAAAAGTGAGAAGATAAATTTCCTTTGGGTGCTACCTGCTATCTTAAATGACTGAACCTTACCAAAAACTGGCAACAACTCAAGTTTTTAAAATCTTTCAAAAGCTTACAAAACTAGAAATCTTCTAGAATTCTGTCACAACATAAATCATGGCTGAGAAGGATTAAATCCACACTCAAAATTCCTGGACTATGTTATCATGTAATGACAACAGCTCCAATCCCAGTCACAGTACAAAGTTCACACCAGAATTTTTATGACTCAAAGTGAACTACACAGAACGCTCCAGAGGTGATTAGCAACTTCTTTGGACTAAAAGCAAAAATGGCAGAAAGGAGAAATTGTTTGCAAGCAAGATAGCATTGTTCCTAATATTTATTAAATATCTCAACATGCTTATTACTGTTTTCTTTCAATTACACAAAGGTCATTATTGGCAGCTTTTATTTACAGTGAAAAACTATTTTTAAAACTTTTCTAAAAAATAAAATTCATTCAGGGGAATTTAAGTATGTCTCTAAAATAAGAAGCTCTGATATTCTGGGGCTCAAGGTCCAGTATGGTTATTTTTAATTATATTACTAATTAAAATCCAGATGCATATAATCCCATTTTGACTTAAATTATATATCAGTATAAGCATGAATGTAAGTTCAGAGATGTACATGTGTTTAGAAGATCTCACATAGAATCTTGTTGTCACTTTGTGAATTTCATAAGACATACTCTTGGTACCCTGTCTACATTCCCATGGCCTACCCCAGAAGTCACCTGCAAACAGTTTCTTCTTAAGGAAAAAGCTTCTGTCCTCACATGGGACCATTCTCTGTCCAGGAGCAAACCTACCCCCTATCCTACATCCTTGGTCTTAGCAATTTCATTTCCTGTTCATTATTGACTAAATTTCTGCCCACACGACTAAATTCATGCCCACATGGCTTAAAATAGTCTCCTCACCTTCTGCGTGAATCTTGCCTTCTTCAGAATTTATGGGAACTCCAAGAATAATCTCACTAACTGTTCACTCTTCCCCGTAGCATCAGACTCTCACGGTACTACTGCCATAGTTTTCCTACTAACTGTCCTTGTTTCTGCTGTTATCTCCCACAACCGGTTTGCTGCCCGGCAGCCAAAAAACATAAATCAAATCATGTTAGTCCCTTGTTTAAAATCATCCAATGCACTTGAAGTAAAGTCCAAATACCTCACCGTAGCCCAAGATACCCCGAAGTCTCTGTTAACTACCTGCCTCCTTGATTTCATCTCATACCATTGTCTCCCTCACCCACTCCATCCCAGCCACTCTGTTATTTTCTGTGTTCAGATACACTGAACAAAAAGGCTGCTGCACTTACTACAAACTCTAGTTGGGTGTCTTCCCCCCAATTTTTGCATAGTTGGTTCTTTCTCATTCAAACCTCAACACAAAAGTCACCCCTTCAAAAAGCACTTCCAGACTGTTTAGTCGTTCTTGATCACATTTCATTTAATTTTCTTTATTTCACTTATCATTGTCTGAAACTGGCTCACTCTGTGAAATTTCTTTATTGTCTGTCATACTACTAGAATCCAGATCTATGACAGCAAGGCTCCTTACTGTCTTATACATAAGAAAGTCCCTGTGCCTAGGACTTAGTAGGTGCTATAGACTCAAGTAATCTTCACTACACACAGTGTCATACTGCCAGTCACTAAATATAGCCACAAAATATTCCTTCATCCTTGTTAACATTGAAAAGAATGATACACTACACATTTTTTCCATGAAAAAATTATGTGAATTTATTCCTGTCTAATGAATCAGTCCTAATGGGAACAAAAACACATTTCAGGAGACAGTGTCAATATTCCTTTGGAAAAAAAAAAGTACTGGTACACTGGTACACTCATATCATAATGAAAACAGTAGTGCCTGTATGTAATGAACAAGAACGGTGAATTTTTATTTACACTAACTTTTCAGCCTGCAAATGGAATTTATCAATTAACACAGCACACTAAACTTTAAATCAAGCACTTTGGCGTCTATAACATAAGTAATTATACTTAAAATCAGAATCTAAACTTCTTAATCTCAAATTGGCCTTTGAATGCCGATCTCTAAAATCTCTATTCTCCTCTGCTTTATGCCATAATGAATTATTTTCTTTGTTTGAAACTGTGTGGTCTCATATTTTGTTGGAACACCATTCAAAATAATCAGAATTTCAACATTTCAAGATTTTTTTTTTCTAATCAGGAAGTGTGGATTAGCAGAACTTCTCTGCTTTGTCTTTACCATCTCTTACAGTAAAGCTCTTCTGTGGTCTTGATATTTCAAAGTAAAACCTTCCTGAATGCAGTAGATAAGAAACTTCTAGTGCCTGTTTCTAACTGTTCATGAGTGAAGGCCATTTCAAAAAGTAAATAACAATGGAAACTGAATAGGTGCTGCTAGAATTTTTGTTGTTGTTTTTTACTTTTATATTTTATTCCTCCACAGCTACTTTATGGGGTTCAGTTACAGTGGGCAATGAGTATGATCCGTTGAAGAGAACTACCAAGTTTCACTTCATTTCATAAAAATACTTTTGGAAGTCATATTTATTTGCAAGTAGAATGAGGTAAAATGTTTATTAAATTTTACTTTAGTCAAAGTCTCCCCCACCAACACACACACACATGCACATGGACACACGCGGACACACACACACACACACACATGCGCATACACATACGCACACTCTATATGTAGGTTTGTAGGACTGCCCAGAAACCTAAAATCCTTCTATTGTTTTTCTTCCCTGTAAAGAAAAATTGGTTGGTGATATGATACTTGTAGTGTAAGTCAGTACAGGTCTGATGCTACAGTTGTTACACATTATTGAATCTATCGAATGAAAAGGGAGCACAAAGGGAATTTCCAAATGCAGCTGCTATTTCCCATTTGTTAAATCCTTTTATTATACCATATAAGTACACAGCTGGGAAATACTATAGAGTGGGAGTTAAAACAAAATATTTTGGCTTCCAGACATTCAGAATACACAAAGGCTCCAGTGGAAAGCAGTGCTTGATATCAAAAGAGAGTGAAAGTTTGAAAACATTTCCAGCAAATATGATTTCTTTTATACTAATATATAACATATTTGTGAATTTAAAGTATTTTATACTACCACAAATCCCTCTTAATGTAAGTTTGGTAAGCAAATTATTAATATCTATTTTCTGACAAAATTTTAGATCATAAAACTTTGAAAATGACTCACTGAAGCAAATTGGCACTTGCCAAAATACAAACAAATTTTACCAAGGAAAATAAGTAACATGTTCTCTAAAGAAGTAAAATTTGAATGGTATTATTTCTGCCTCAACCTATATTTTTTGGTTTCATTATTTTTATTTGTCCATGACTATATTTGGCGTAAGTGGCAAAACAGATCTTGAATCCACCCCTTCTCTTTATCCCATCTACCTCTACACTAACCCAAACTACTACCATCTCTTACTTGGACTTTATTTTTTTTTTAAGATTTATTTATTTATTTTAGAGAGAGAGAGAGAGAGAGAGCAAGTATGAGCAAGGGGGAGGGGCAGAAGGAGAGGGAGAATCTCAAGCAGACCCCCTGCTGAGCATGGAGCCTGCCCTCCACCCCGGGGCGGGGAAACCAAGAGTCGGATCACTAAATGACTAAGCCAACCAGCCCCTTACCTGGACTTCTGAAGTAGGCTCCCAACAAGTCTCACTTCTTTCACTCTTGTCTCCCTCCTATCTATTCATACTATAGCCAGAGTGATCTATCTACAACATTCTAAAACCCTTCAATGGTTTTTCATTGCACTTAAAATCAAACCTCACTTCCATAACGTCATCTATATGGTCTTTTTTTTTTTTTTTAAAGATTTTATTTATTTATTTGACAAAGATAGAGACAGCCAGTGAGAGAGGGAACACAGGCAGGGGGAGTGGGAGAGGAAGAAGCAGGCTCATAGCGAAGGAGCCTGATGTGGGGCTCGATCCCACAATGCCAGGATCACGCCCTGAGCCAAAGGCAGACGCTTAACCACTGTGCCACCCAGGAGCCCCTATATGGTCTTGTTGGATACAGCCCCTACCTGTCTCTCCAACCAGATCTGATGCTACACTGCATCCTCACTCATTACACTCCAGCCACAAAGACTACCTTTTTTTTTTTTTTAACATTTATTTATTTATTTCAGAGAGAGAGAGAGAGAGAGAGAGAGCAAGGGGAGGGGCAGGGAGAGGGAGAGAGAGAATCCCAAGCAGGCTCCGCACTGAGCCTGAAGCCTGACACGGGTCTCCATCTCACGGCCCCAAGATCATGATCTGAGCTGAAACCAAGAGTCAGATGCTTAACCAACTGGCACCCCAAAGACTATCTTTCATTTTCTGGTACTTGGCTATATTTTTCTCACCTCAAATATTTCATACATGCTGTTACCTTTGCTATTTTTACTCTTTCTTCTATTCTTTGCCTGGCTAGTTTCTATCATCCTTAGGTCAGAGAAGGCATTCCTATCCATCTATTCTAAATTAGGTTTATCCCTTTATTTCTCACATAGCATTCTGTTCCTTTTCTTCTTAACACATATCACAATTTTAATTACATATTTATGTATGTGTATTTATTTAATTTCTGTCTCCTCTCCTAGATACAAGTTACAGGAAAGCATAATCTTGCATGTTTTTTCACCACAATACAGCCAGCACCTAGTAGAACGGTGAGCCCAGAGAAGATGCTGTATAAACATTTGATGAAATAAAAATAAAACATGGGCTTACTGTCTTCTCAAAAAGCCAGTGGCAGTGACTGGATACCTATTTCACCCTTGCTATCTTGGAGGTAGAAAAATGATTCAGTTCAATCAGAAAAACAGACTTTTTGTCTTTTAGTCTTGCCTTTTTATACTTTCCTCTCCCCCCCTGTGCAAGGAAAATAAATCTTCCAGTGGATCTTTCTAACTGTATAATGACAATGCCCTATGAACCTAAAGTTCGTCTAGAAAAGTCTTCTTTTTCTTCCATTCCCCTACTATTCACCTACTGCTACAGAGTACTAGTTGTGTTTGCAAAATCAGCTGAAAAAGAAAATGTCTGCCTCCATAATTTACAGAATCAAGTCTTTGACATTAAACATTAAGAACAGAGCAAGAATTTAAATACATGTTATCAGTAGTAAAGGCGCTTTTAAATATTACCTTATTTTTTTAATGATTTTTTATTATATTATGTTAGTCACCATACAGTACATCCCTGGTTTCTGATGCAAAGTTCGATGATTCATTAGTTGTGTATAACACCCAGTGCACCATGCAATACGTGCCCTCCTTACTACCCATCACCAGTCTATTCCATTCCCCCACCCCCCTCCCTTCCGAAGCCCTCAGTTTGTTTCCCAGAGTCCATAGTCTCTCATGCTTCATTCCCCCTTCTGATTACCCCCCTTTCTTTATCCCTTTCTTCCCCTACTTATTTTTATTAAAGAATAAAACTTTTCTTCACAGCCCACTTAAAATGTCTTTCATTAACATACCAAAAGTTAAGAAATGTAAAACAGGTTGTCAATTCCTTATCTAATAAAGTATGTTAAGGTTGTGGCCAGTTCTAGATGCAAAAAAACTGGATATTTTTGCTTTAAACTAGACAATGCCACTTACGGTGGCTTCTGTTTTGATGGTCAGAGACAGAATTTTGCATGGGAAAGCTGGCTAAGATACAGCATGTATCTGATGTTGTTTCTACCTTCAGGGAAAACTCCTGCAGTCTGACTGAATGATACTCAGGAGCTTTGTGTGTCCTTTTGAAATTAATAATATAGACACATAAGTGAGAAAAGCTTTATTATAAGTCAAAAATGACCATTAGCTATGATAAATACCTGCATTTCCCCACTGAAGATGTATTCACCATATGACCTCATTCACATAGATGTGTTTGCTTAATATATATTTCAATGTTAACACACAGCCACACTTTATCTGATCATACCTATTTTGTGTCATTATCAAGTTCACCACCTTATTAAGAGATTCAGAGAATAAGATAACCAAACCTCCCCTTAAACTAAATTAAATATCTTTTGGCAAGTTGACCTAATAATGGACAAAAATTAAATCACAATTAGGGGAAGGAAGGGAAAACTGAAGGGTGGGGAAATCAAAGGGAAAGTCGAACCATGAAAGACTATGGACTCTGGGACACAATCTGAGGGTTTCAGGGGGGGGGAGGGGTGGAGGGATGGGTTAGCCTGGTGATGGGTATTGAGGAGGGCACCGTTGTAATGAGCACTGGGTGTTATAGGCAAACAATGAATCATGGAACACAACATCAAAAACGAATGATGTACTGTATGGTGACTAACACAACATAGTTTTAAAAAATGAAATGAAATAAAATGAAAAAAATTAAATCCCAAACCATTTTCCAATTTTTCCCAGTTACTAGTGTATTACTAATATTAACAATATATACATGGTGCTTGTTTCATGACCTAAACACAAATAACTCTATGATATATATTTTGAGCTTTTTCTAAAACACCTATTTGTGATGAGGCCATACTAACAGACACACTTAGTGACAGCAGCCAGATTTTAAAAGCTCACCATTCTTTGCTGAGACGACAGAACGCTGTCCCAGTCAGCATCTTGTTGAATGGTATTGACAAGTGTTGGTAGCTCCTCAGAGTGAGGTTTGTTGTGCATTATGGGGTGCAGAGGCAGGTGGGAGGCCACATGTTGATCACCGCCCTCTTCCTTTTCCCTTGAGGTCAAATCTTGGGTCATTGCTTCCTCTCCATCAGCTGCACAGGCAAATGGAGAGGTGGCTTGCTTGGAAGACATTCTTCTGCAGAAGAAGGAAAGAGCATGGATTCAAAAAGACTGTCAATGACAAAAGAACAAACCATCCCTTACATTTGACTAATTTGGAAAAAAAGTACCTTCTCTAACTTCAAGTTGTTTATGAGCTACTCTAAACCACTTTGAGAAAGAACTTAGCTTATCTGTTCCACTCTCCCTCTCTGCTTTTAAGTCAGCAAACTTCTTCCTAGTAATTGCTACATATCTTCTCCCTTAACAATCCACAGTGACATCTTCATGGAGTAAGTTTTCATAACGTATAGCATACGTATGTGCATATTTTTCCTCCCAGTTCTCCCAACTAGGTTATCAAATTAGGTTGATGGCTAACAATGAAGAAAAAAAAATTAATTAGTGAATGAACTGACAAATAAGCCAGTTTAGAAGATGATTTTAAAGTAGAAATACCCAAATTTCTCTTGTGCTTTATGTGGGAACAAAAGAAGTCTATGTGAGAAAATACAATCAGGAGAGTACATAATACATGTTGAAAGTCCTAAGCAAATTTTGTCCTGACTTCTTAGTTTATACCTTGTATTATGAGTGCCAGGGCCTAACATTGTTTAGCGCCAATCTGATCTTTTTTCTGAAGATCTTCAAAATGTGTCAACTACCGTAACTTAAATTTTAAATGACATATTGATCAAGTGGCTGATAATGTTAGATTAGTCTTAGGGCAATTTTGTAACATTTGAATTAAGTATATGAAATAACTATGTCTCTATTTTATATTAGAAAGTACATACAAATTTCAAAACATTTACTGTGAAAATAGTAAAATGCCTACAATATATCATAATTTTATAACTGCAAAAACAATTACTGAACATTCATCTATGTACCTACAAGTAAACATCGACTGCATTCTGCACAAGGTCTCCATTCTGTGCTTTGTCAAGATGATTTTCTTAGCAAAATGTTTAGAAATAAAACCACCAAAAGTTTATAACTTAAAAGAAAAGACAATTGAGTATTTTTTCTAAAACTTTATGTTGTTTTCAGTTTATAGCATCTTTAGCTCTAAAATTGCTGTGTAACGAAGGAATAAAATCTCCACCTTAATTGCTCTTTAACATTAATTGATTTCATACCATATTTTAAAAAATGCACAAATCAGTTAACATAGGAAACCACATGAGCATTTTTCAAATTAGCAAATCATTAACTTGCTAGTACTGTTTCTACAGACAAATAAATACTGATTAAAGGGTCTAGAAATCTGAGATTAACAGTTAAATTTACAAATCTGTCACATGCTTTCATGAATATTGCAGTGAAGGAAATATCAAGTGCAAAGAAAAATAATTAAGTTAATTCCAATTTAAACAGTAGTTTTTATGTAGCAGCCCATGTTTCACATAGGATTTAACAGCTAATGCTAAATTTCTCACAATTAATGAGGGGGCTCAGATTTAGTATCCTACAGTGAAAAAAATTAATATAAGATCAGCTAATCTAATTATGCACAGCTCTAAATAAAAGTATTACAGGCTTTTGAAGTGCTTTGAAACATATTAAAATGCTGATACCTACTTATAATAATCATTCCACAAATAATAAAATTTCATCTATTAGACTTGATACTAGAAAATAAAATGGGGGAAAGGAAGTGCAGAAGAATGTCTGTATTTTCTTTGAGAAGAAAGAAATGAAATGTCCTAAATAGTACTATATCAAAGAATCAGATAAGTATATTCTTGACTAATTTCTATCAAAACTAGCATGTGGAAAAATGCATATACACGTATGGAAAATGATACCAAAGGATGTTTCTCATTGTACAGGGATCACTACAAATACTACAGTAAAGCCAGGCAAATTATAACTGGTCTGCAAGTTTATCCAGAGTTTACCATAAACAACAAGAGTGTTTCCATAGTTCAGATAATGACAGTACCAATAATGTAATCATTCACATTGAAAACAAAAGAATGAATTTACTGCTGCCTTTTAAAACAGTTAAATACAATTGAAAGTCATAAGCCAAAACTCAGAGTGACTTTAGCTCCCCAACAAACATCCTCTTATTATAAAGTGATTTGGCTCCTTCCAATAGCAATATCTGTGATTGTTGCTTTAGTATAAATTAATCATGACACAAAACCCAAAATGAAAAGTCTCTTAAGAATAATTTCAAGTATAAACTGCACCAATGAACAATAGTGCACAATCCTAATTAAACACAACCGTGCAGCTGTAAAAATAGACTAAATCTGTCCAAAGCTGAGTTGAGTTTAAAGGCTGGTTTGTTAGAGTGTTTTCTTAAGGAAGGCTGGGCCCTCAGTCTTAATCAGCCAATAAATTATTTCCTGCAATTACATTAAATAGAAAATTATCTTCAAATGGGGAGTGTTAATTGAAAATCAAAATTCAGAGGGAAGTTTAGAAATTACACGCTGAATACAATTAGTGAGTAAAGGCTTCACCTCTACTTCATCAACAGTCTTCTGGTGATTCCTCCAGTGACCATTCAGGAAAGCTACCTATTCACAACATCACACAATTTGTCTTTTATTTTGCACCTACAAATACAAATGTCTATCAAGGTTGCAAGTAAAAGATAGGCTGCCAAAAAAAAAAAAAAAGCAATATTAAATTTGACTGTTCATCCTCAGTTCCGACCATCGTTCAGGGACAGGGAGAAGGGCAATGTTAGCGCAATACCGGTTAAACAACCAAGGAAGGCAAACTCGACTTGAAAATCCTTCCCGTTACCTAAGGAACTAACATTTTTGTTCCAAGAAGCATACTTTACCGTATCATGTTTTATTTAATATCTTGAGTTTACTCTACTACAGTTCTCAACACGTTGCTAGCAGAGAAAAAGGTGATTTTGCAGTATTGTTCTACTGCAGGGATTTCCTCTCTATAAAATTGTTGGGCTTCTTTCAGATTGGTTTTTAATTGTTGGTTTTGTTGTAGTTTGGTAGTTTTGTTGTACTTTTAAAAGGAAAATGTGTACAAATTCTTTTTAAAGCAAAGTTTATTAAGTAAGTCTTAAATTTCCCGATTATTAGATTCAATTTACTGATTATTTTTTACACAATTACTTTATTAAAGAATCCTTCAACTTACTGATGACATCCTCATTCATTTCTTTACTTTAGCTTTCCTTTTTTAAAACATTTTACTAGACCAACTAAACTATTCTGGAAGCTGCAAAGATGCTTGACTTTTGGGAATGCCTTTACTATAACCACTGCACCACGGCTATTCTTCAGAAACTCATAAATCAAATATACAGTTGGTGTTAATGTTTTAAAATGTCACCTGGGGTGCTCACTTTTATTTTTAATGCTCATTTAGTAATTTTTCATTACAAAAATTTTCAGCCCCCGCGTATTAGAACCGTATCTTACTTTAGCTGCTGTCATATAAAACTAGTAAGCAAAAGAATCAAAATCCTTGTGAAAATGGTCAATTGCTATGTGACTTTACTTTGTTTTATTTTTGCACTATTATAACTTAAAAATCATTCAAATGAATTGTTTTTTTAATTTGTATTAAAAAAAAAATCTCCCTAGTTATACCCCCTGAAAACAGGGGTTTATAATGGAAGTGCTGACACAACCCTAACTAAAGCAGCGCAAATGTTGCCGCTATAATACACAAAATCAAGTTCTATTATTCTAAACTATCCTCGCTCATGGGATTTTTCTTTACTGTGCTCCCAGCCAAACTGCTGAAGCATGAAAAATTTAAATGCAATCAAATGCGCCCAATTCTACTTTACTAGAACAAGTGTCTACAGTGGTACAATCTTAAAAGGAGATGCAACAGATTTGTTTGGTGTTTTTTTTAACTGTTTATTTATAATACAGTGCATTGGAGATAAAATAAAAGAGGAAATTACACTCACATGGTACTAGTGTATTGACTACACAGAGTACATTATAATCAGAGAGAAAAACTACATTGTCAACTTATCACATTGGTTAAACAAGATGGTTTTCTGGGGCATAGCTATTATCAAGTAAAACCTCCAAAGAGAATTACATATCTTTGGGACACATGAAACTAAATTCCCATCATGTGTTCCCCGAGTTTGAAATGTCTCTGCCCAGAAGATCAAGTGAATTCCCAGGATGCCAGGCCATTGGGAAGAACTTCAGGGCTTAGGACTTTTGGGAATGAGATTGTTGGAAATGAAGTCTCCACTAATGGATAATGTTTTCTAGGAAGTCAGTAGGAGTATCTCTAGAAAGATGATAATTATTTCACTTCAAATCCAAAACCCCAGTGCAAAATGTGAATGTTTAGGCCATCACAAACTTATTCAAATAGTAAATTTACTTTATGTTCTTTGACAAGAAATTAAGATTAGCTGGTCCAAGACTTTATAAAATGGTAAGGATATGGATATCTGTACAATAAGCCCTCTGAGAAAATCAAATTTTCTAGAATTTTAAACCAGCCCAACCTGCTGTTATTTTTAAGAAACAGCTATTTGTATATGTTTAAAGGTTAGGATTATTTTAAAACAACTTTTTCCTAAGGTATCACCACTTGAAATTATTATTATTATTATTATTATTATTATTATTATTATTATCATTATCATTATTTTAACTATTGCCTGGGAAGAATCCATTTCAAAACTATCCTTTGTGATTTACATAGGTATCAAAAAGAGCCACTGAATTTATTGGAACAATATTTTTAACCTGATTTTTTTAATGTTTTCCTTACTTCTAAGGTAATTATCAAATGGCATTCACTTGTTAGGTGTATTACATTTATTCAAAAGAAGCTCAGTTTTTAACATAAAGCAACATTTTAATAGTTGGTTTACTTAACGAAAAATTAAACACTCAGGCCAATATTCACATTTGCTTTTGCAACTCAGCCCCAGGCTACCAAGGTAGATTTATTTCTCTCAGATAATTCACTGTTAATTTAATGCTGCAATTGATCTGATACTAAGAAATAAACAACTAATTTTCCAAAAATATAACACAGTGCCTCTCATTTTAAGGAGCATGAGTAACACATATGTTCAGCTGCCAAAATGCACAATACTTAGGAACCCCTACAAAGGATGCCAGTCCACTCAGCCTAGGGCAAAGAATGATTTTTCCTGCACCTCTAATTCCCATGTTTAAGGATTGAGCGATGGGGAAGGATCCCAATTCCAGACATTAAAATAAAGACATCCCCCTCAAAACTTTTCCTGCTTCATTAGGGTAAAGCCTGAGGGTGGCTGTTGATTCTTTGTATTGTTTTATCCAGCACTACCTCCTCTCCCCAACTCCACCCCCAAACTTCCCTCAGCTTCTGCCAGGTTTTTCCTCACTCTTTCATCTGTTTAATAAGTAACTGAGAAAATTAAGTGAAAAAGAAGGTAACTGCTTTCAGAGCTACCTTGGAGAGTTATAAACCTATCTTTTAAAGTTTGTAGTGGCTCTTTCAGAACATACAGGTAACATTTATAGACAATATCTGTTAGAAGAAAATTCACTGATTTATCTGTTAGATCAAGAGAGATGAGGCAAATGAAATACACTTGAGGCCCTTGAAGTATGTCTAAGAAGGGGCTTAAATTAATGGATTCTGACTTATCTAAGGCTTCTAATTTTTCACACCAAAGCACCAAAATTGTCTCCAAAGGCCTTCTGAGGTTCTTACAAAACAGAGACTACCTGGAACAGATTCTTCTCAAGTCATCAAAGTTTGTGTTTCTAGAGTTTATATTTAGCTGACAATATTGCTGTCACTTTACATAGCTTAAGACTGTTCTTTGGACTAGAGCTCATATGTCTTGGAATGCTTTGACTCATGAATTGTTTCTCCTGATAATGTTACATCACGTAACCACCTCTGTCTAATTGGTTAGTATCTGCTGGAAGAGGCAGGCAACCAGCCTAAAGACTAGCCTGCCTGCCTGCCTATGGAAAACCTGTAATTGTTACATGTGTCTCTGAGTATCCAGTTTCTTCTGGAGATCAAAACAACTTGACTTCATGTAACCTCTATCTATACTTCTGTTTATAGTAATACCGAATTTTTCTCAGTTTTTCTACCGGTAACTTGCTGGGATCTTTACTTTGGAAAGCCAGGCCCAGAATTTATAAATAAAATCAGTCATTTAACGATAAGAGCAAAACCAAACAATGGCTACTATAAATACACATTAACTTAGAGGATTTTAATCAAGCACAATGACTTTATAGCTCAAACGAAAGACCTCTATGTGGCTTGAATGAAAACTGTCTACAATAGTAGCAGAATGAGTTTATTTATAAATGCTTACTTTGAACCTCCTCTTCACATGAAATGAGAACCATAATTTTTAAAGTGAAAACCAAACATGTGTTTGTCAGCTTGAAACCTACCCACTAGTCTACAAGCCCAATTACAAGATACCTTATCCACTTATTAATAAAAATCATAAACCAGAATAATAACTTCTCAGAGAGAAAGGGCAGGAAGCTGTCACTGTATACTTTTCCATTCTTACCTCTATTTTCTCTTTTTATTATTGCCAGAAAAAAAGAGAAATATGAAAATTGATGTTGGATAGATCATTTCAAAAAATGAAGGCTCACGTGTGACGACCATGAACAAAACTACATAACGAAGTTTAATCTCTGAGGTTTTCCTTCAGCTAAATAAAGCAATCCAGCAATTCCTCTCTTCCATGTAAATGAAATAAGGTATAAACTTCAGGTTCCTATCAAATAAGAGGAGGAGAAATGGGGAAGGGAGATGGAGGGGGAAGGGTGAGGCAAGGGAAGGGGAGGAGGTTGAGGAGGGGTAAAGGGGAAAGGGGAGGAGAGAAACAACTGTGGCTTTGCAGTTCATTTTCAGTTTGTCTACTTAATGAAAACCTCATTGTACAACCCTGAAAACCATTTCCAGCAGGCGAAGTATTTCTGATTCAGCGGAGGTTACACAAGCATCAAAGCAGTTAAATATAGGTGCCAAGCTGCATTGCCAGGAGCTCTTAGTACTGTGAGTTAGTGTTACCTGACAGCTTAGTGAATATAAAATTACTTGTTTCTTCAATTGAAGACAATCAAATTGTCACCTTCCATTGTAATAATGCACAACTAGTGATCAGCAAAGTGCAAACATAATTACCATGAAGAAAACAAAAAATCAAATCTAAATCTCTCTACAGAGTAAACACATCTATCTGGCTTCCCCCAAAAACGAGTGCATTTTAATACTAAAGGCTACGACGCAATCTTTGTTATTTAACAATAAGACTTATTAGTCTTACATTAAATTAAAATGAAAAACAACACGAAAGACCAATTCATAAAAAGTGAATACAAATACCAGTAAGAGCACTACAACTTCCGGACAGAGTACAAGGCCTACAAATTATATTGCTGCCATTTGGGCTGATAATGTTAAGTGTACGTCAGCAGCACATCCCTTATAAAAACCACACTTTAAGAGATTTCTTTCTAGCCTAGAAATAGTGCTGAAGGTTAAAAAAAGAAAGAAAGAAAAAAACAGGTAGGATCCAACCTCAAAAGCTTTTGTCTTAATTTTTCCTTTAAAAAAAAAAAAGTTATGTTCCATTTTTGTCTTCTAAAGGGGCCTGAGTTTTCGAGGTTGAAAATTCACCTGACGAAATTGATATACTATCTCTATCCAAGTTTAGAAAAATAACCAAGCATAGGGTACATGTCTAGAACTATTATTGAGACACTCAGCATCTTGAATTCTTGTCCAAATTTGGTGGCCAGATTGGCCCACTATGAAAGTGATTTCAGTAACTCAAAACTGGGTTAGTATTAAAGCACTGAAAATTTGACATGGCTCTCCCATACCCTGAAGATTCCAAAGATATAAATATAGATGTTGCTCCAAACAAACTGCTTTTTTAAAAGCTCTTTTCTTAAAGTGATTTTATATCTAACTCAAGATTTAACACATTCAGATTTACATCATTCCTTCCAATATAGAAAAAACTGTCTTTCCCATTCCGAAAACACTCCACACATAGGGGTTTTCTTCTTTCATCAATAATGTCCTCCTTTTAACAGAGATACATAACCACTTACAGCTATTGCCTGATATTCCATTTTTACCCAATACTTCCGTTCTAAATAATATCATTTTTAATCCTCCAACACACACACACACACACACACAAAAGGGTCAGTTGAGGGAGAGGAAGAAGCACTGCACCAGAGTGCAAGTGGAATGAATCAGGGACCATCAACAACATAAGATTCCCTGAGCTTGAATTTTACCATATAAATTTAGACATTCCATCCTTTATAAATCTGAAATGGCCAATCAATCTTATTCTTCACTCGTACTCCACCATTGCCCTATTTTATAAGGGAAGAGTGGGGGAAAAAAGGGTGAGATGAAGACACTGGATTGACTCTATGGCTAAATCAGAAGCAGAATGAGGATGGGAGGAAAACAAAAATCCAATCTCTAGTTGCAAGTGTTATTGAGATTTGAGATAAATTTTACATCATTAAAAGAAGTGTAGATTTGAGAAATAAGACTGTTTTAGGAAAATATCTTTTTCCTTGACCTTGCCCACTTTCAAAATATAGAATAAATCTTCCTCCTCACCACCCTGGCCCAAGAAACCCTACTTATAAGCTTAACAAAATAAAAACTGCATAGCACAGGGGATGCGATCAGTGTTTTTTGAACTTCAGCGATGAGTAACTTAACACATTCCTAAATTATGCTCCTGCAGAATATCCCATACAATATAGTAATAATAAAAAAGGATCAACAAGAGGAAGGGAAAAAAAAGCCTGTTGTCACAGAATGTCTTCTAGTCCTAGGGAGATAAATGCTTGCAAAGATATTATCATAAGCTTACATTCAGCAGAAGAAAAATAGAAAATATTAAAAGATTTTGTTTTATTTTTTTCTTAAAAGGGAAGCTTATTCTGTATATTCTATGAGATTAGCGGTCATGTCTGTCTTGTTCTTTACTGGATCATCGATGCCCCGCACAGTGCACACACACTGTAGACAATATTGCCTACATATTGTCTAATATTGGAAAGAAAGAGAAAAGGGAAAATAAGAGAGGGAGAGATGAACAAACAGCTTATTTTTCAAACTTAAGGTAAATACATAGCCACAGAAAATACCACTCACATGTTAATGCTGCCAACCTAAACATTACTCTTCCTCTATGCTCTTTTTGTCAAACATCTCATTCCTTAATATTTAAATCATATAATTTTTATATTTATATACCCAACACTGAGCACTCTCTCATCTTCCTGAAATACAACAGTCCTCAAATGACTGCTAGACATTTATACCAAGATGTACTCTGCTATGTCATATTCAACAAACTTAAAATTAGTTTCATCATTATTTTCTTCAACACCCTCCCTCATTCATTCACACCCAGAAAAGCATCATTCTCGGAATCATCCAAATTCAAAACATGACACTGCATCGGTCTCCTCTTTTATTCTTGTTCCTCACTGCCAGCCTATCATTAAGCTCCATCAATTCTTCCTTAATAAAATTTCTTCTGCTCACACCTTCTTACCACGCTAATAATCACCTGTGTAGGGCTTTATTACATTTCATACCTATACTCTCACGGCAGACTCTAAACTGGTTTCCCTAATTTCATTTTCTCCCCCTCCAAATCAATCTTACTGCCACTCCCTTCATCAAACCACTCTTTTGGTCAAGAAACATCGGTGGCTTTCCCTTGATGACAGAAAAAAAGTCCAAACTCTTGACCCTGGCATTCGAGGCCCTCCACTCAGATCCAACCAATCTTTCTAAATTCATCTTCTAGTATTCTACACTTTAACCTTCTATTCTAACTAGACTGATAGACTCAGGCTTCACTTATTGCTTACTCCCCAACCCCGCCTTTGCTCTGCCTGCCTCCCCCTACTTCTCCCCCTACTTCCCTCACCCTCCTTTCTTATCACTAGGAAACCAACTGAGACTATTCCAAGTAAATATGATCCACCCCTCTTCTAATCACTCCTAATAAGTGCTCTGAAAATTTGCTTTTATGTCGCTCACTCCACACTTAAATGCATACTAACTTACTTAATCTTTTTAAAAAGTGTAATATCATTATTTCTTTAAAATAATCCCAACCAGATTACAAACGTTTCATGGGCAAGAACAAAATCCTGGCTTTTCTGTATTCCCACAAGTACCTAGTACAATATTTTGCATAAAGAAAACACTCAATAAATATTGTTTGCCCAATTACTTAAATATTATTAAATGAGTAGGCAGAAATAAATTTAGAGTATTATATTTAACCAGCGGATTTAAAGTAAACCCCTTAGATTTCTGTACCTAACTTGGTTTTCCAGGGCTATCTCTTCTTCCCCCACCCCCGGCCAGTAAAATCCATCTCATACCTTAAAAGTTCTACATATTCGATAGCAAGAAAGCCCCCCCCCCCGCCCACGCACACAAAATCATCGATCTATGTTGTTAAAAAACACTGGAAAGTTGGATAGATGAATGGATGGATGGATGGATGGATGGATGGATGGATGTTGGAGAGATGGCTGAAAAGATACATGAATAGCATTTACAAGATGCTTAGAAAGTACTAGTCACTGCACTGAGCACTGCTACATGTATTAACCTCATTTAGTTCTCAGAACAGTTCTAGGATTTAGATAATGTCATTGACCTTGTTTAATGATAAGGAAATCAAGGCGCAAAAATGTTTATTTTTTTTTAAATTAAAATTTGCCTAAAGTCACACCTTGTAAAAACAAAAAGCAGAATTTGAACTCAAGTGGTCTAATTCCAAGGCAGATACTATTAGAATTAAAGGTCTCTAACAGTAATTCTAAATTGAATAAATTATTAACTATTTTCAATTATCATCTGAATTTTTCTTTACTATGTATATACTTCCTATAGAATTTTATTTTTAATATTCCAGTTAGATATTCTGGATACTCATTTAATTCAAGCTTAGTCAAAGGATTTGCTATTTTTTTCCTTCCCTTCTAGGGTTGGAGGTGTTTAATAATTGGTTAACAACTATTAAAAAAAAAAAAAAGGGAAAGAGAGAAAAAAGGAGATCTGCCAATCCTCTAACCAATCCATTTGACTCTCATTCTAAACAGCTTGACAACAAAATTAGTTATGGAAATAGTTAAAGGTATTGGCACACAACGCTGAGAGGTTTACTGTAGTTTTTATATGGTAAATTTTCTAACAAATATTTGTTTGTTGTTAACTATCCATGCTTTCCCTAGCATGCTTTTACTGGTTAGTCTAGATAGTCAACATTTAACTATATTCTTATACAGACAATTGTGGGATAAAATAAGGATGTCACTGCCCATTCATTTCAAGGTCTAGAGAAATGTGAGATCCAATTTCTACCTTCCACCTCTTACCAGAAAGGCCACACCAAAAGCATCAGATACAACTGCAGCTGTCTCATTACAAAGGTGTTGAGGACAGCCTTGAGAAAAAATGAGATGAGGTACTTGAGCAGTATATATTTAACACATGACCCATCTAGAGTTAATTTCAGGGAATACCAAGTAATTTAGATATCTTTTTAAAAACTGACTGCCACATAACATTATATGTACCCTAATGAAATAGAAAAAAAAAAACAAACCCTCATACACAAGGACTTGCATTTTTGTAAATTATAATTGAATGTGAAAGCTGAGGAAAGGTTTTCACCACTTACCCAAATGTCCACAATTTTATATACAGCAAATAGTCTAGTTTCACAAATAACAAAATTGCAGCTATCGTGTATTTCTCCCTCCCACCCTTCATCATCCCTTCCCTCCTTATAGCTATTTGCTAAGTTTCTCACTTGCATTTGCTGGTAACATGTTATCACAAACAGCTCCAGGAGAACATAAGAATTCAATTGTTCCCATGAATCATTACACAAAATTGTTTGAGGTTATCATTATAAACGACAAGTATGATGACCCACTGTCTTGCATATTAAGGGATTCTTGACCAAATACCTAATGCACACCTATCAAGCCACAGAACTTCTAGGTTTTTCCAAGCTTTGTTATGGGAAAAAATCTTGCATTGCTATCCAGTTCTAATTTTTCTTCTCATTATAAGCACCACCTCACAGTTTTCCAAAATTGAAAAACTTTTACAATTATCATGCCTAATCTATTAAATGTTTTTATTTCTTCAAAAGTAAATCTTTGATGTGCATCCATGGTCCCTAGAAACTGGAAAACTGCTACCAGTCTTAACAGAATTTACTGCCATAAGAAAAGAGTGTGATGTAGTGAAAGGTTTAGAGTAGAGATTTAAATCTCAGACTTCTTATTTACTACATCTGTGAACTTGAGAAGTTACTTAACTCTCTGAGTTTCCATGTCTCCATCTGTCAAATTAGAGATAACTCATCTTCCTTGGAGAGTTGTAAAGATTAAATTAATAATATGTGCAATTACTTAGTATTTGGTAGGTACTGAATGAATGTAAATCCCTTTCAATAAAACTTCACAGAAAAATAGTTTGACTCAAAAAAAAAAAAAATTCTTAAAGAGATTCTGAATTTTTCCAAATAAAGACAAATAAAAGTTCCATGGAATAGTCTCCCAGTGGCAGTAT